>NW_022279662.1:0-276780 GCF_009193385.2 Nasonia vitripennis
TCTTCGATATGACAAAATAATTTGCATTCTAACGTAACGTCTTAAATGAAAGAAGCAGTAAAATTTTATAAACACAAGATGGCCGACACTGAAAACCAGAGCAGCAGTTGAGAAAGCAATGCCGTGTCGGGGTAATATAATCAAAAGTCTCGACTTATGATTGGATATTTAAAGTATATCATACTTCGATATGACAAATAATTTGCATGTCTAACGTATATTACGTCTTAAATGAAGAAGCAGTAAATTTTATAAAACAAGATGGCCGACACTGAAACCAGAGCAGCAGTTGAGAAAGCAATGCCGTGGTCGGGGTAATATAATCAAAAGTCTCGACTTATGATTGGATATTTAAAATATATAATCAATACTATCGATATGAAAATAATTTGCATGTCTAACGTATATTACGTCTTAAATGAAGAAGCAGTAAATTTTATAAAACAAGATGGCCGACACTGAAAACCAGAGCAGCAGTTGAGAAAGCAATGCCGTTGTCGGGGTAATATAATCAAAAGTCTCGACTTATGATTGGATATTTAAAGTATATCATACATCGATATGACAAATAATTTGCATGTCTACGTATATTACGTCTTAAATGAAGAAGCAGTAAATTTTATAAAACAAGATGGCCGAACAGTAAATTTTATAAACAAGATGGCCGACACTGAAAACCAGAGCAGCAGTTGAGAAAGCAATGCCGTGGTCGGGGTAATATAATCAAAAGTCTCGACTTATGATTGGATATTTAAAGTATATCATACTTCGATATGACAAAATAATTTGCATGTCTAACGTACGTCTTAAATGAAGAAGCAGTAAATTTTATAAAAACAAGATGGCCGACACTGAAAACCAGAGCAGCAGTTGAGAAAGCAATGCCGTGGTTGGGGTAATATAATCAAAAGTCTCGACTTATGATTGGATATTTAAAGTATATCATACTTCGATATGACAAATAATTTGCATGTCTAACGTACGTCTTAAATGAAGAAGCAGTAAATTTATAAAACAAGATGGCCGACACTGAAAACCAGAGCAGCAGTTGAGAAAGCAATGCCGTGGTTGGGGTAATATAATCAAAAGTCTCGACTTATGATTGGATATTTAAAGTATATCATACTTCGATATGACAAATAATTTGCATGTCTAACGTATACGTCTTAAATGAAGAAGCAGTAAATTTTATAAAACAAGATGGCCGACACTGAAAACCAGAGCAGCAGTTGAGAAGCAATGCCGTTGTCGGGGTAATATAATCAAAAGTCTCGACTTATGATTGGATATTTAAAGTATATCATACTTCGATATGACAAATAATTTGCATGTCTAACGTATATTACGTCTTAAATGGAAGAAGCAGTAAATTTTATAAACAAGATGGCCGACACTGAAAACCAGAGCAGCAGTTGAGAAAGCAATGCCGTTGTCGGGGTAATATAATCAAAAGTCTCGACTTATGATTGGATATTTAAAGTATATCATACTTCGATATGACAAATAATTTGCATGTCTAACGTATATTACGTCTTAAATGAAGAAGCAGTAAATTTTATAAAACAAGATGGCCGACACTGAAAACCAGAGCAGCAGTTGAGAAAGCAATGCCGTTGTCGGGGTAATATAATCAAAAGTCTCGACTTATGATTGGATATTTAAAGTATATCATACTTCGATATGACAAATAATTTGCATGTCTAACGTATATTACGTCTTAAATGAAGAAGCAGTAAATTTTATAAAACAAGATGGCCGACACTGAAAACCAGAGCAGCAGTTGAAAAGCAATGCCGTGGTCGGGGTAAATATAATCAAAAGTCTCGACTATATGAATGGATATTTTAAATATATCATACTATCGATATGACAATATAATTTGCATGTCTCACGTATATTACGTCTTTAAATGATAGAGAAGCAGTAAATTTATAATAAAACAAGATGGCCCGACACAGACAGTAAAATTTTATAAAAACAAGATGGCCGACACTGAAAACCAGAGCAGCAGTTGAGAAAGCAATGCCGTGGTCGGGGTAATATAATCAAAAGTCTCGAATTATGATTGGATATTTAAAGTATATCATACATCGATATGACAAATAATTTGCATGTCTAACGTATATTACGTCTTAAATGAAGAAGCAGTAAATTTATAAAACAAGATGGCCGACACAGTAAATTTTATAAAAAGATGGCCGACACTGAAAACCAGAGCAGCAGTTGAGAAAGCAATGCCGTGGTTGGGGTAATATAATCAAAAGTCTCGACTTATGATTGGATATTTAAAGTATATCATACTTCGATATGACAAATAATTTGCATGTCTAACGTACGTCTTAAATGAAGAAGCAGTAAATTTTATAAAACAAGATGGCCGACACTGAAAACCAGAGCAGCAGTTGAGAAAGCAATGCCGTTGTCGGGGTAATATAATCAAAAGTCTCGACTTATGATTGGATATTTAAAGTATATCATACATCGATATGACAAATAATTTGCATGTCTAACGTATATACGTCTTAAATGAAGAAGCAGTAAATTTTATAAAAAAAATGGCCGACACTGAAAACCAGAGCAGCAGTTGAGAAAGCAATGCCGTGGTTGGGGTAATATAATCAAAAGTCTCGACTTATGATTGGATATTTAAAGTATATCATACATCGATATGACAAATAATTTGCATGTCTAACGTATATTACGTCTTAAATGAAGAAGCAGTAAATTTTATAAAACAAGATGGCCGACACAGTAAATTTTATAAAACAAGATGGCCGACACTGAAAACCAGAGCAGCAGTTGAGAAAGCAATGCCGTTGTCGGGGTAATATAATCAAAAGTCTCGACTTATGATTGGATATTTAAAGTATATCATACATCGATATGACAAATAATTTGCATGTCTCACGTATATTACGTCTTAAATGAAGAAGCAGTAAATTTTATAAAACAAGATGGCCGACACAGTAAATTTTATAAAACAAGATGGCCGACACTGAAAACCAGAGCAGCAGTTGAGAAAGCAATGCCGTGGTCGGGGTAATATAATCAAAAGTCTCGACTTATGATTGGATATTTAAAGTATATCATACTTCGATATGACAAATAATTTGCATGTCTAACGTACGTCTTAAATGAAGAAGCAGTAAATTTTATAAAACAAGATGGCCGACACTGAAAACCAGAGCAGCAGTTGAGAAAGCAATGCCGTGGTCGGGGTAATATAATCAAAAGTCTCGACTTATGATTGGATATTTAAAGTATATCATACTTCGATATGACAAATAATTTGCATGTCTAACGTACGTCTTAAATGAAGAAGCAGTAAATTTTATAAAACAAGATGGCCGACACTGAAAACCAGAGCAGCAGTTGAGAAAGCAATGCCGTTGTCGGGGTAATATAATCAAAAGTCTCGACTTATGATTGGATATTTAAAAGTATATCATACTTCGATATGACAAATAATTTGCATGTCTAACGTATATTACGTCTTAAATGAAGAAGCAGTAAATTTTATAAAACAAGATGGCCGACACTGAAAACCAGAGCAGCAGTTGAGAAAGCAATGCCGTGGTCGGGGTAATATAATCAAAAGTCTCGACTTATGATTGGATATTTAAAGTATATCATACTCGATATGACAAATAATTTGCATGTCTAACGTATATTACGTCTTAAATGAAGAAGCAGTAAATTTAATAAAACAAGATGGCACACAGTATTTTATAAAACAAGATGGCCGACACTGAAAACCAGAGCAGCAGTTGAGAAAGCAATGCCGTGGTCGGGGTAATATAATCAAAAGTCTCGACTTATGATTGGATATTTAAAGTATATCATACATTCGATATGACAAATAATTTGCATGTCTAACGTACGTCTTAAATGAAGAAGCAGTAAATTTTATAAAACAAGATGGCCGACACTGAAAACCAGAGCAGCAGTTGAGAAAGCAATGCCGTGGTTGGGGTAATATAATCAAAAGTCTCGACTTATGATTGGATATTTAAAGTATATCATACTTCGATATGACAAATAATTTGCATGTCTAACGTACGTCTTAAATGAAGAAGCAGTAAATTTTATAAAACAAGATGGCCGACACTGAAAACCAGAGCAGCAGTTGAGAAAGCAATGCCGTGGTCGGGGTAATATAATCAAAAGTCTCGACTTATGATTGGATATTTAAAGTATATCATACTTCGATATGACAAATAATTTGCATGTCTAACGTACGTCTTAAATGAAGAAGCAGTAAATTTTATAAAACAAGATGGCCGACACTGAAAACCAGAGCAGCAGTTGAGAAAGCAATGCCGTGGTCGGGGTAATATAATCAAAAGTCTCGACTTATGATTGGATATTTAAAGTATATCATACTTCGATATGACAAATAATTTGCATGTCTAACGTATATTACGTCTTAAATGAAGAAGCAGTAAATTTTATAAAACAAGATGGCCGACACTGAAAACCAGAGCAGCAGTTGAGAAAGCAATGCCGTGGTCGGGGTAATATAATCAAAAGTCTCGACTTATGATTGGATATTTAAAGTATATCATACTTCGATATGACAAATAATTTGCATGTCTCACGTATATTACGTCTTAAATGAAGAAGCAGTAAATTTTATAAAACAAGATGGCCGACACAGTAAATTTATAAAACAAGATGGCCGACACTGAAACCAGAGCAGCAGTTGAGAAAGCAATGCCGTTGTCGGGGTAATATAATCAAAAGTCTCGACTTATGATTGGATATTTAAAGTATATCATACATCGATATGACAAATAATTTGCATGTCTCACGTATATTACGTCTTAAATGAAGAAGCAGTAAATTTTATAAAACAAGATGGCCGACACAGTAAATTTTATAAAACAAGATGGCCGACACTGAAAACCAGAGCAGCAGTTGAGAAAGCAATGCCGTGGTTGGGGTAATATAATCAAAAGTCTCGACTTATGATTGGATATTTAAAGTATATCATACTTCGATATGACAAATAATTTGCATGTCTAACGTATATTACGTCTTAAATGAAGAAGCAGTAAATTTTATAAAACAAGATGGCCGACACTGAAAACCAGAGCAGCAGTTGAGAAAGCAATGCCGTGGTCGGGGTAATATAATCAAAAGTCTCGACTTATGATTGGATATTTAAAGTATATCATACTTCGATATGACAAATAATTTGCATGTCTAACGTATATTACGTCTTAAATGAAGAAGCAGTAATTTTATAAAAACAAGATGGCCGACACTGAAAACCAGAGCAGCAGTTGAGAAAGCAATGCCGTGTCGGGGTAATATAATCAAAAGTCTCGACTTATGATTGGATATTTAAAGTATATCATACATCGATATGACAAATAATTTGCATGTCTCACGTATATTACGTCTTAATGAAGAAGCAGTAAATTTTATAAAACAAGATGGCCGACACAGTAAATTTTATAAAACAAGATGGCCGACACTGAAAACAGAGCAGCAGTTGAGAAAGCAATGCCGTGGTTGGGGTAATATAATCAAAAGTCTCGACTTATGATTGGATATTTAAAGTATATCATACTTCGATATGACAAATAATTTGCATGTCTAACGTACGTCTTAAATGAAGAAGCAGTAAATTTTTATAAAACAAGATGGCCGACACTGAAACCAGAGCAGCAGTTGAGAAAGCAATGCCGTGGTCGGGGTAATATAATCAAAAGTCTCGACTTATGATTGGATATTTAAAGTATATCATACTTCGATATGACAAATAATTTGCATGTCTAACGTATATTACGTCTTAAATGAAGAAGCAGTAAATTTTATAAAACAAGATGGCCGACACTGAAAACCAGAGCAGCAGTTGAGAAAGCAATGCCGTGGTCGGGGTAATATAATCAAAAGTCTCGACTTATGATTGGATATTTAAAGTATATCATACATCGATATGACAAATAATTTGCATGTCTAACGTATATTACGTCTTAAATGAAGAAGCAGTAAATTTTATAAAACAAGATGGCCGACACTGAAAAACAGAGCAGCAGTTGAGAAAGCAATGCCGTGGTCGGGGTAATATAATCAAAAGTCTCGACTTATGATTGGATATTTAAAGTATATCATACTTCGATATGACAAATAATTTGCATGTCTACGTATATTACGTCTTAAATGAAGAAGCAGTAAATTTTATAAAACAAGATGGCCGACACAGTAATTTTATAAAACAAGATGGCGACACTGAAAACCAGAGCAGCAGTTGAGAAAGCAATGCCGTGGTCGGGGTAATATAATCAAAAGTCTCGACTTATGATTGGATATTTAAAGTATATCATACTTCGATATGACAAATAATTTGCATGTCTAACGTATATTACGTCTTAAATGAAGAAGCAGTAAATTTTATAAAACAAGATGGCCGACACAGAAATAAAACAAGATGCCGACACTGAAAACCAGAGCAGCAGTTGAGAAAGCAATGCCGTTGTCGGGTAATATAATCAAAAGTCTCGACTTATGATTGGATATTTAAAGTATATCATACATCGATATGACAAATAATTTGCATGTCTAACGTATATTACGTCTTAAATGAAGAAGCAGTAAATTTTATAAAACAAGATGGCCGACACAGTAAATTTTATAAAACAAGATGGCCGACACTGAACCAGAGCAGCAGTTGAGAAAGCAATGCCGTGGTTGGGGTAATATAATCAAAAGTCTCGACTTATGATTGGATATTTAAAGTATATCATACTTCGATATGACAAATAATTTGCATGTCTAACGTATATTACGTCTTAAATGAAGAAGCAGTAAATTTTATAAAACAAGATGGCCGACACTGAAAACCAGAGCAGCAGTTGAGAAAGCAATGCCGTGGTCGGGGTAATATAATCAAAAGTCTCGACTTATGATTGGATATTTAAAGTATATCATACTTCGATATGACAAATAATTTGCATGTCTAACGTATATTACGTCTTAAATGAAGAAGCAGTAAATTTTATAAAACAAGATGGCCGACACTGAAAACCAGAGCAGCAGTTGAGAAAGCAATGCCGTTGTCGGGGTAATATAATCAAAAGTCTCGACTTATGATTGGATATTTAAAGTATATCATACTTCGATATGACAAATAATTTGCATGTCTAACGTATATTACGTCTTAAATGAAGAAGCAGTAAATTTTATAAAACAAGATGGCCGACACAGTAAATTTTATAAAACAAGATGGCCGACACTGAAAACCAGAGCAGCAGTTGAGAAAGCAATGCCGTGGTCGGGGTAATATAATCAAAAGTCTCGACTTATGATTGGATATTTAAAGTATATCATACTTCGATATGACAAATAATTTGCATGTCTAACGTACGTCTTAAATGAAGAAGCAGTAAATTTTATAAAACAAGATGGCCGACACTGAAAACCAGAGCAGCAGTTGAGAAAGCAATGCCGTGGTCGGGGTAATATAATCAAAAGTCTCGACTTATGATTGGATATTTAAAGTATATCATACTTCGATATGACAAATAATTTGCATGTCTAACGTATATTACGTCTTAAATGAAGAAGCAGTAAATTTTATAAAACAAGATGGCCGACACTGAAAACCAGAGCAGCAGTTGAGAAAGCAATGCCGTGGTCGGGGTAATATAATCAAAAGTCTCGACTTATGATTGGATATTTAAAGTATATCATACTTCGATATGACAAATAATTTGCATGTCTAACGTATATTACGTCTTAAATGAAGAAGCAGTAAATTTTATAAAACAAGATGGCCGACACTGAAAACCAGAGCAGCAGTTGAGAAAGCAATGCCGTGGTCGGGGTAATATAATCAAAAGTCTCGACTTATGATTGGATATTTAAAGTATATCATACTTCGATATGACAAATAATTTGCATGTCTAACGTATATTACGTCTTAAATGAAGAAGCAGTAAATTTTATAAAACAAGATGGCCGACACAGTAAATTTTATAAAACAAGATGGCCGACACTGAAAACCAGAGCAGCAGTTGAGAAAGCAATGCCGTGTTGGGGTAATATAATCAAAAGTCTCGACTTATGATTGGATATTTAAAGTATATCATACTTCGATATGACAAATAATTTGCATGTCTAACGTACGTCTTAAATGAAGAAGCAGTAAATTTTATAAAACAAGATGGCCGACACTGAAAACCAGAGCAGCAGTTGAGAAAGCAATGCCGTGGTCGGGGTAATATAATCAAAAGTCTCGACTTATGATTGGATATTTAAAGTATATCATACTTCGATATGACAAATAATTTGCATGTCTAACGTACGTCTTAAATGAAGAAGCAGTAAATTTTATAAAACAAGATGGCCGACACTGAAAACCAGAGCAGCAGTTGAGAAAGCAATGCCGTGGTCGGGGTAATATAATCAAAAGTCTCGACTTATGATTGGATATTTAAAGTATATCATACTTCGATATGACAAATAATTTGCATGTCTAACGTACGTCTTAAATGAAGAAGCAGTAAATTTTATAAAACAAGATGGCCGACACTGAAAACCAGAGCAGCAGTTGAGAAAGCAATGCCGTGGTCGGGGTAATATAATCAAAAGTCTCGACTTATGATTGGATATTTAAAGTATATCATACTTCGATATGACAAATAATTTGCATGTCTAACGTATATTACGTCTTAAATGAAGAAGCAGTAAATTTTATAAAACAAGATGGCCGACACTGAAAACCAGAGCAGCAGTTGAGAAAGCAATGCCGTGGTCGGGGTAATATAATCAAAAGTCTCGACTTATGATTGGATATTTAAAGTATATCATACTTCGATATGACAAATAATTTGCATGTCTAACGTATATTACGTCTTAAATGAAGAAGCAGTAAATTTTTATAAAACAAGATGGCCGACACTGAAAACCAGAGCAGCAGTTGAGAAAGCAATGCCGTGTCGGGGTAATATAATCAAAAGTCTCGACTTATGATTGGATATTTAAAGTATATCATACTTCGATATGACAAATAATTTGCATGTCTAACGTATATTACGTCTTATGAAGAAGCAGTAAATTTTATAAAAAAGATGGCAGTAAATTTTATAAAACAAGATGGCCGACACTGAAAACCAGAGCAGCAGTTGAGAAAGCAATGCCGTGGTTGGGGTAATATAATCAAAAGTCTCGACTTATGATTGGATATTTAAAGTATATCATACTTCGATATGACAAATAATTTGCATGTCTAACGTACGTCTTAAATGAAGAAGCAGTAAATTTTATAAAACAAGATGGCCGACACTGAAAACCAGAGCAGCAGTTGAGAAAGCAATGCCGTGTTGGGGTAATATAATCAAAAGTCTCGACTTATGATTGGATATTTAAAGTATATCATACTTCGATATGACAAATAATTTGCATGTCTAACGTACGTCTTAAATGAAGAAGCAGTAAATTTTATAAAACAAGATGGCCGACACTGAAAACCAGAGCAGCAGTTGAGAAAGCAATGCCGTGGTCGGGGTAATATAATCAAAAGTCTCGACTTATGATTGGATATTTAAAGTATATCATACTTCGATATGACAAATAATTTGCATGTCTAACGTACGTCTTAAATGAAGAAGCAGTAAATTTTATAAAACAAGATGGCCGACACTGAAAACCAGAGCAGCAGTTGAGAAAGCAATGCCGTGGTCGGGGTAATATAATCAAAAGTCTCGACTTATGATTGGATATTTAAAGTATATCATACTTCGATATGACAAATAATTTGCATGTCTAACGTATATTACGTCTTAAATGAAAAGCAGTAAATTTTATAAAACAAGATGGCCGACACTGAAAACACAGAGCAGCAGTTGAGAAAGCAATGCCGTGGTCGGGGTAATATAATCAAAAGTCTCGACTTATGATTGGATATTTAAAGTATATCATACTTCGATATGACAAATAATTTGCATGTCTAACGTACGTCTTAAATGAAGAAGCAGTAAATTTTATAAAAACAAGATGGCCGACACTGAAAACCAGAGCAGCAGTTGAGAAAGCAATGCCGTGTCGGGGTAATATAATCAAAAGTCTCGACTTATGATTGGATATTTAAAGTATATCATACTTCGATATGACAAATAATTTGCATGTCTAACGTATACGTCTTAAATGAAGAAGCAGTAAATTTTATAAAACAAGATGGCCGACACTGAAACCAGAGCAGCAGTTGAGAAAGCAATGCCGTGGTCGGGGTAATATAAATCAAAAGTCTCGACTTATGATTGGATATTTAAAGTATATCATACTTCGATATGACAAATAATTTGCATGTCTAACGTATATTACGTCTTAAATGAAGAAGCAGTAAATTTTATAAAACAAGATGGCCGACACTGAAAACCAGAGCAGCAGTTGAGAAAGCAATGCCGTTGTCGGGGTAATATAATCAAAAGTCTCGAATTATGATTGGATATTTAAAGTATATCATACATCGATATGACAAATAATTTGCATGTCTCACGTATATTACGTCTTAAATGAAGAAGCAGTAAATTTATAAAAACAAGATGGCCGACACAGTAAATTTTATAAAACAAGATGGCCGACACTGAAACCAGAGCAGCAGTTGAGAAAGCAATGCCGTGTTGGGGTAATATAATCAAAAGTCTCGACTTATGATTGGATATTTAAAGTATATCATACTTCGATATGACAAATAATTTGCATGTCTAACGTACGTCTTAAATGAAGAAGCAGTAAATTTTATAAAACAAGATGGCCGACACTGAAAACCAGAGCAGCAGTTGAGAAAGCAATGCCGTGGTCGGGGTAATATAATCAAAAGTCTCGACTTATGATTGGATATTTAAAGTATATCATACATCGATATGACAAATAATTTGCATGTCTAACGTATATTACGTCTTAAATGAAGAAGCAGTAAATTTTATAAAACAAGATGGCCGACACTGAAAACCAGAGCAGCAGTTGAGAAAGCAATGCCGTGGTCGGGGTAATATAATCAAAAGTCTCGACTTATGATTGGATATTTAAAGTATATCATACTTCGATATGACAAATAATTTGCATGTCTAACGTATATTACGTCTTAAATGAAGAAGCAGTAAATTTTTATAAAACAAGATGGCCGACACTGAAAACCAGAGCAGCAGTTGAGAAAGCAATGCCGTGGTCGGGGTAATATAATCAAAAGTCTCGACTTATGATTGGATATTTAAAGTATATCATACATCGATATGACAAATAATTTGCATGTCTAACGTATATTACGTCTTAAATGAAGAAGCAGTAAATTTTATAAAACAAGATGGCCGACACAGAAATTTTATAAAACAAGATGGCCGACACTGAAAACCAGAGCAGCAGTTGAGAAAGCAATGCCGTGGTCGGGGTAATATAATCAAAAGTCTCGACTTATGATTGGATATTTAAAATATATCATACATCGATATGACAAATAATTTGCATGTCTCACGTATATTACGTCTTAAATGAAGAAGCAGTAAATTTTATAAAACAAGATGGCCGACACAGTAAATTTTATAAAACAAGATGGCCGACACTGAAAACCAGAGCAGCAGTTGAGTAAGCAATGCCGTTGTCGGGGTAATATAATCAAAAGTCACGAATTATGATTGGATATTTAAAGTATATCATACATCGATATGACAAATAATTTGCATGTCTCACGTATATTACGTCTTAAATGAAGAAGCAGTAAATTTTATAAAACAAGATGGCCGACACAGTAAATTTATAAAACAAGATGGCCGACACTGAAAACCAGAGCAGCAGTTGAGAAAGCAATGCCGTGGTTGGGGTAATATAATCAAAAGTCTCGACTTATGATTGGATATTTAAAGTATATCATACTTCGATATGACAAATAATTTGCATGTCTAACGTATATTACGTCTTAAATGAAGAAGCAGTAAATTTATAAAACAAGATGGCCGACACTGAAAACCAGAGCAGCAGTTGAGAAAGCAATGCCGTGGTCGGGGTAATATAATCAAAAGTCTCGACTTATGATTGGATATTTAAAGTATATCATACTTCGATATGACAAATAATTTGCATGTCTAACGTATATTACGTCTTAAATGAAGAAGCAGTAAATTTTATAAAACAAGATGGCCGACACTGAAAACCAGAGCAGCAGTTGAGAAAGCAATGCCGTTGTCGGGGTAATATAATCAAAAGTCTCGACTTATGATTGGATATTTAAAGTATATCATACATCGATATGACAAATAATTTGCATGTCTCACGTATATTACGTCTTAAATGAAGAAGCAGTAAATTTTATAAAACAAGATGGCCGACACAGTAAATTTTATAAAACAAGATGGCCGACACTGAAAACCAGAGCAGCAGTTGAGAAAGCAATGCCGTGGTTGGGGTAATATAATCAAAAGTCTCGACTTATGATTGGATATTTAAAGTATATCATACTTCGATATGACAAATAATTTGCATGTCTAACGTACGTCTTAAATGAAGAAGCAGTAAATTTTATAAAACAAGATGGCCGACACTGAAAACCAGAGCAGCAGTTGAGAAAGCAATGCCGTGGTTGGGGTAATATAATCAAAAGTCTCGACTTATGATTGGATATTTAAAGTATATCATACTTCGATATGACAAATAATTTGCATGTCTAACGTATATTACGTCTTAAATGAAGAAGCAGTAAATTTTATAAAACAAGATGGCCGACACTGAAAACCAGAGCAGCAGTTGAGAAAGCAATGCCGTGGTCGGGGTAATATAATCAAAAGTCTCGACTTATGATTGGATATTTAAAGTATATCATACTTCGATATGACAAATAATTTGCATGTCTAACGTATATTACGTCTTAAATGAAGAAGCAGTAAATTTTATAAAACAAGATGGCCGACACTGAAAACCAGAGCAGCAGTTGAGAAAGCAATGCCGTGGTCGGGGTAATATAATCAAAAGTCTCGACTTATGATTGGATATTTAAAATATATCATACTTCGATATGACAAATAATTTGCATGTCTAACGTATATTACGTCTTAAATGAAGAAGCAGTAAATTTTATAAAACAAGATGGCCGACACAGTAAATTTTATAAAACAAGATGGCCGACACTGAAAACCAGAGCAGCAGTTGAGAAAGCAATGCCGTGGTTGGGGTAATATAATCAAAAGTCTCGACTTATGATTGGATATTTAAAGTATATCATACTTCGATATGACAAATAATTTGCATGTCTAACGTACGTCTTAAATGAAGAAGCAGTAAATTTTATAAAACAAGATGGCCGACACTGAAAACCAGAGCAGCAGTTGAGAAAGCAATGCCGTGGTCGGGGTAATATAATCAAAAGTCTCGACTTATGATTGGATATTTAAAGTATATCATACTTCGATATGACAAATAATTTGCATGTCTAACGTACGTCTTAAATGAAGAAGCAGTAAATTTTATAAAACAAGATGGCCGACACTGAAAACCAGAGCAGCAGTTGAGAAAGCAATGCCGTGGTCGGGGTAATATAATCAAAAGTCTCGACTTATGATTGGATATTTAAAGTATATCATACTTCGATATGACAAATAATTTGCATGTCTAACGTACGTCTTAAATGAAGAAGCAGTAAATTTTATAAAACAAGATGGCCGACACTGAAAACCAGAGCAGCAGTTGAGAAAGCAATGCCGTGGTCGGGGTAATATAATCAAAAGTCTCGACTTATGATTGGATATTTAAAGTATATCATACTTCGATATGACAAATAATTTGCATGTCTAACGTATATTACGTCTTAAATGAAGAAGCAGTAAATTTTATAAAACAAGATGGCCGACACTGAAAACCAGAGCAGCAGTTGAGAAAGCAATGCCGTGGTCGGGGTAATATAATCAAAAGTCTCGACTTATGATTGGATATTTAAAGTATATCATACTTCGATATGACAAATAATTTGCATGTCTAACGTATATTACGTCTTAAATGAAGAAGCAGTAAATTTTATAAAACAAGATGGCCGACACTGAAAACCAGAGCAGCAGTTGAGAAAGCAATGCCGTGGTCGGGGTAATATAATCAAAAGTCTCGACTTATGATTGGATATTTAAAGTATATCATACTTCGATATGACAAATAATTTGCATGTCTAACGTATATTACGTCTTAAATGAAGAAGCAGTAAATTTTATAAAACAAGATGGCCGACACAGTAAATTTATAAAACAAGATGGCCGACACTGAAAACCAGAGCAGCAGTTGAGAAAGCAATGCCGTGGTTGGGGTAATATAATCAAAAGTCTCGACTTATGATTGGATATTTAAAGTATATCATACTTCGATATGACAAATAATTTGCATGTCTAACGTACGTCTTAAATGAAGAAGCAGTAAATTTTATAAAACAAGATGGCCGACACTGAAAACCAGAGCAGCAGTTGAGAAAGCAATGCCGTGGTTGGGGTAATATAATCAAAAGTCTCGACTTATGATTGGATATTTAAAGTATATCATACTTCGATATGACAAATAATTTGCATGTCTAACGTACGTCTTAAATGAAGAAGCAGTAAATTTTATAAAACAAGATGGCCGACACTGAAAACCAGAGCAGCAGTTGAGAAAGCAATGCCGTGGTCGGGGTAATATAATCAAAAGTCTCGACTTATGATTGGATATTTAAAGTATATCATACTTCGATATGACAAATAATTTGCATGTCTAACGTACGTCTTAAATGAAGAAGCAGTAAATTTTATAAAACAAGATGGCCGACACTGAAAACCAGAGCAGCAGTTGAGAAAGCAATGCCGTGGTCGGGGTAATATAATCAAAAGTCTCGACTTATGATTGGATATTTAAAGTATATCATACTTCGATATGACAAATAATTTGCATGTCTAACGTATATTACGTCTTAAATGAAGAAGCAGTAAATTTTATAAAACAAGATGGCCGACACTGAAAACCAGAGCAGCAGTTGAGAAAGCAATGCCGTGGTCGGGGTAATATAATCAAAAGTCTCGACTTATGATTGGATATTTAAAGTATATCATACTTCGATATGACAAATAATTTGCATGTCTAACGTACGTCTTAAATGAAGAAGCAGTAAATTTTATAAAACAAGATGGCCGACACTGAAAACCAGAGCAGCAGTTGAGAAAGCAATGCCGTGGTCGGGGTAATATAATCAAAAGTCTCGACTTATGATTGGATATTTAAAGTATATCATACTTCGATATGACAAATAATTTGCATGTCTAACGTACGTCTTAAATGAAGAAGCAGTAAATTTTATAAAACAAGATGGCCGACACTGAAAACCAGAGCAGCAGTTGAGAAAGCAATGCCGTGGTCGGGGTAATATAATCAAAAGTCTCGACTTATGATTGGATATTTAAAGTATATCATACTTCGATATGACAAATAATTTGCATGTCTAACGTATATTACGTCTTAAATGAAGAAGCAGTAAATTTTATAAAACAAGATGGCCGACACTGAAAACCAGAGCAGCAGTTGAGAAAGCAATGCCGTTGTCGGGGTAATATAATCAAAAGTCTCGACTTATGATTGGATATTTAAAGTATATCATACATCGATATGACAAATAATTTGCATGTCTCACGTATATTACGTCTTAAATGAAGAAGCAGTAAATTTTATAAAACAAGATGGCCGACACAGTAAATTTTATAAAACAAGATGGCCGACACTGAAAACCAGAGCAGCAGTTGAGAAAGCAATGCCGTGGTTGGGGTAATATAATCAAAAGTCTCGACTTATGATTGGATATTTAAAGTATATCATACTTCGATATGACAAATAATTTGCATGTCTAACGTACGTCTTAAATGAAGAAGCAGTAAATTTTATAAAACAAGATGGCCGACACTGAAAACCAGAGCAGCAGTTGAGAAAGCAATGCCGTGGTGGGGTAATATAATCAAAAGTCTCGACTTATGATTGGATATTTAAAGTATATCATACTTCGATATGACAAATAATTTGCATGTCTAACGTATATTACGTCTTAAATGAAGAAGCAGTAAATTTTATAAAACAAGATGGCCGACACTGAAAACCAGAGCAGCAGTTGAGA
This sequence comes from Nasonia vitripennis, assembly GCF_009193385.2. NCBI lineage: Eukaryota > Metazoa > Arthropoda > Insecta > Hymenoptera > Pteromalidae > Nasonia > Nasonia vitripennis. The sequence continues at coordinate 16,109 of NW_022279662.1, forward strand.
AAGCAATGCCGTGGTCGGGGTAATATAATCAAAAGTCTCGACTTATGATTGGATATTTAAAGTATATCATACTTCGATATGACAAATAATTTGCATGTCTAACGTATATTACGTCTTAAATGAAGAAGCAGTAAATTTTATAAAACAAGATGGCCGACACTGAAAACCAGAGCAGCAGTTGAGAAAGCAATGCCGTTGGTCGGGGTAATATAATCAAAAGTCTCGACTTATGATTGGATATTTAAAGTATATCATACTTCGATATGACAAATAATTTGCATGTCTAACGTATATTACGTCTTAAATGAAGAAGCAGTAAATTTTATAAAACAAGATGGTAAATTTTATAAAACAAGATGGCCGACACTGAAAACCAGAGCAGCAGTTGAGAAAGCAATGCCGTGGTCGGGGTAATATAATCAAAAGTCTCGACTTATGATTGGATATTTAAAGTATATCATACTTCGATATGACAAATAATTTGCATGTCTAACGTACGTCTTAAATGAAGAAGCAGTAAATTTTATAAAACAAGATGGCCGACACTGAAAACCAGAGCAGCAGTTGAGAAAGCAATGCCGTGGTCGGGGTAATATAATCAAAAGTCTCGACTTATGATTGGATATTTAAAGTATATCATACTTCGATATGACAAATAATTTGCATGTCTAACGTACGTCTTAAATGAAGAAGCAGTAAATTTTATAAAACAAGATGGCCGACACTGAAAACCAGAGCAGCAGTTGAGAAAGCAATGCCGTGGTCGGGGTAATATAATCAAAAGTCTCGACTTATGATTGGATATTTAAAGTATATCATACTTCGATATGACAAATAATTTGCATGTCTAACGTACGTCTTAAATGAAGAAGCAGTAAATTTTATAAAACAAGATGGCCGACACTGAAAACCAGAGCAGCAGTTGAGAAAGCAATGCCGTGGTCGGGGTAATATAATCAAAAGTCTCGACTTATGATTGGATATTTAAAGTATATCATACTTCGATATGACAAATAATTTGCATGTCTAACGTATATTACGTCTTAAATGAAGAAGCAGTAAATTTTATAAAACAAGATGGCCGACACTGAAAACCAGAGCAGCAGTTGAGAAAGCAATGCCGTGGTCGGGGTAATATAATCAAAAGTCTCGACTTATGATTGGATATTTAAAGTATATCATACTTCGATATGACAAATAATTTGCATGTCTAACGTATATTACGTCTTAAATGAAGAAGCAGTAAATTTTATAAAACAAGATGGCCGACACTGAAAACCAGAGCAGCAGTTGAGAAAGCAATGCCGTGGTCGGGGTAATATAATCAAAAGTCTCGACTTATGATTGGATATTTAAAGTATATCATACATCGATATGACAAATAATTTGCATGTCTAACGTATATTACGTCTTAAATGAAGAAGCAGTAAATTTTATAAAACAAGATGGCCGACACAGTAAATTTTATAAAACAAGATGGCCGACACTGAAAACCAGAGCAGCAGTTGAGAAAGCAATGCCGTGGTTGGGGTAATATAATCAAAAGTCTCGACTTATGATTGGATATTTAAAGTATATCATACTTCGATATGACAAATAATTTGCATGTCTAACGTACGTCTTAAATGAAGAAGCAGTAAATTTTATAAAACAAGATGGCCGACACTGAAAACCAGAGCAGCAGTTGAGAAAGCAATGCCGTGGTCGGGGTAATATAATCAAAAGTCTCGACTTATGATTGGATATTTAAAGTATATCATACTTCGATATGACAAATAATTTGCATGTCTAACGTACGTCTTAAATGAAGAAGCAGTAAATTTTATAAAACAAGATGGCCGACACTGAAAACCAGAGCAGCAGTTGAGAAAGCAATGCCGTGGTCGGGGTAATATAATCAAAAGTCTCGACTTATGATTGGATATTTAAAGTATATCATACTTCGATATGACAAATAATTTGCATGTCTAACGTACGTCTTAAATGAAGAAGCAGTAAATTTTATAAAACAAGATGGCCGACACTGAAAACCAGAGCAGCAGTTGAGAAAGCAATGCCGTGGTCGGGGTAATATAATCAAAAGTCTCGACTTATGATTGGATATTTAAAGTATATCATACTTCGATATGACAAATAATTTGCATGTCTAACGTATATTACGTCTTAAATGAAGAAGCAGTAAATTTTATAAAACAAGATGGCCGACACTGAAAACCAGAGCAGCAGTTGAGAAAGCAATGCCGTGGTCGGGGTAATATAATCAAAAGTCTCGACTTATGATTGGATATTTAAAGTATATCATACTTCGATATGACAAATAATTTGCATGTCTAACGTACGTCTTAAATGAAGAAGCAGTAAATTTTATAAAACAAGATGGCCGACACTGAAAACCAGAGCAGCAGTTGAGAAAGCAATGCCGTGGTCGGGGTAATATAATCAAAAGTCTCGACTTATGATTGGATATTTAAAGTATATCATACTTCGATATGACAAATAATTTGCATGTCTAACGTATATTACGTCTTAAATGAAGAAGCAGTAAATTTTATAAAACAAGATGCCGAACCCGAAAACACCGAGCAGCAGTTGAGAAAGCAATGCCGTGGTCGGGGTAATATAATCAAAAGTCTCGACTTATGATTGGATATTTAAAGTATATCATACTTCGATATGACAAATAATTTGCATGTCTAACGTATATTACGTCTTAAATGAAGAAGCAGTAAATTTTATAAAACAAGATGGCCGACACTGAAAACCAGAGCAGCAGTTGAGAAAGCAATGCCGTTGTCGGGGTAATATAATCAAAAGTCTCGACTTATGATTGGATATTTAAAGTATATCATACATCGATATGACAAATAATTTGCATGTCTAACGTATATTACGTCTTAAATGAAGAAGCAGTAAATTTTATAAAACAAGATGGCCGACACAGTAAATTTTATAAAACAAGATGGCCGACACTGAAAACCAGAGCAGCAGTTGAGAAAGCAATGCCGTGGTTGGGGTAATATAATCAAAAGTCTCGACTTATGATTGGATATTTAAAGTATATCATACTTCGATATGACAAATAATTTGCATGTCTAACGTACGTCTTAAATGAAGAAGCAGTAAATTTTATAAAACAAGATGGCCGACACTGAAAACCAGAGCAGCAGTTGAGAAAGCAATGCCGTGGTCGGGGTAATATAATCAAAAGTCTCGACTTATGATTGGATATTTAAAGTATATCATACTTCGATATGACAAATAATTTGCATGTCTAACGTACGTCTTAAATGAAGAAGCAGTAAATTTTATAAAACAAGATGGCCGACACTGAAAACCAGAGCAGCAGTTGAGAAAGCAATGCCGTGGTCGGGTAATATAATCAAAAGTCTCGACTTATGATTGGATATTTAAAGTATATCATACTTCGATATGACAAATAATTTGCATGTCTAACGTACGTCTTAAATGAAGAAGCAGTAAATTTTATAAAACAAGATGGCCGACACTGAAAACCAGAGCAGCAGTTGAGAAAGCAATGCCGTTGTCGGGGTAATATAATCAAAAGTCTCGACTTATGATTGGATATTTAAAGTATATCATACTTCGATATGACAAATAATTTGCATGTCTAACGTATATTACGTCTTAAATGAAGAAGCAGTAAATTTTATAAAACAAGATGGCCGACACTGAAAACCAGAGCAGCAGTTGAGAAAGCAATGCCGTGGTCGGGGTAATATAATCAAAAGTCTCGACTTATGATTGGATATTTAAAGTATATCATACTTCGATATGACAAATAATTTGCATGTCTAACGTATATTACGTCTTAAATGAAGAAGCAGTAAATTTTATAAAACAAGATGGCCGACACTGAAAACCAGAGCAGCAGTTGAGAAAGCAATGCCGTTGTCGGGGTAATATAATCAAAAGTCTCGACTTATGATTGGATATTTAAAGTATATCATACTTCGATATGACAAATAATTTGCATGTCTAACGTATATTACGTCTTAAATGAAGAAGCAGTAAATTTTATAAAACAAGATGGCCGACACTGAAAACCAGAGCAGCAGTTGAGAAAGCAATGCCGTGGTCGGGGTAATATAATCAAAAGTCTCGACTTATGATTGGATATTTAAAGTATATCATACTTCGATATGACAAATAATTTGCATGTCTAACGTATATTACGTCTTAAATGAAGAAGCAGTAAATTTTATAAAACAAGATGGACACAGTAAATTTTATAAAACAAGATGGCCGACACTGAAAACCAGAGCAGCAGTTGAGAAAGCAATGCCGTTGTCGGGGTAATATAATCAAAAGTCTCGACTTATGATTGGATATTTAAAGTATATCATACATCGATATGACAAATAATTTGCATGTCTCACGTATATTACGTCTTAAATGAAGAAGCAGTAAATTTTATAAAACAAGATGGCCGACACAGTAAATTTTATAAAACAAGATGGCCGACACTGAAAACCAGAGCAGCAGTTGAGAAAGCAATGCCGTGGTTGGGGTAATATAATCAAAAGTCTCGACTTATGATTGGATATTTAAAGTATATCATACTTCGATATGACAAATAATTTGCATGTCTAACGTACGTCTTAAATGAAGAAGCAGTAAATTTTATAAAACAAGATGGCCGACACTGAAAACCAGAGCAGCAGTTGAGAAAGCAATGCCGTGTCGGGGTAATATAATCAAAAGTCTCGACTTATGATTGGATATTTAAAGTATATCATACTTCGATATGACAAATAATTTGCATGTCTAACGTATATTACGTCTTAAATGAAGAAGCAGTAAATTTTATAAAACAAGATGGCCGACACTGAAAACCAGAGCAGCAGTTGAGAAAGCAATGCCGTTGTCGGGGTAATATAATCAAAAGTCTCGACTTATGATTGGATATTTAAAGTATATCATACTTCGATATGACAAATAATTTGCATGTCTAACGTATATTACGTCTTAAATGAAGAAGCAGTAAATTTTATAAAACAAGATGGCCGACACTGAAAACCAGAGCAGCAGTTGAGAAAGCAATGCCGTTGTCGGGGTAATATAATCAAAAGTCTCGACTTATGATTGGATATTTAAAGTATATCATACATCGATATGACAAATAATTTGCATGTCTAACGTATATTACGTCTTAAATGAAGAAGCAGTAAATTTTATAAAACAAGATGGCCGACACAGTAAATTTTATAAACAAGATGGCCGACACTGAAAACCAGAGCAGCAGTTGAGAAAGCAATGCCGTTGTCGGGGTAATATAATCAAAAGTCTCGACTTATGATTGGATATTTAAAGTATATCATACATCGATATGACAAATAATTTGCATGTCTCACGTATATTACGTCTTAAATGAAGAAGCAGTAAATTTTATAAAACAAGATGGCCGACACAGTAAATTTTATAAAACAAGATGGCCGACACTGAAAACCAGAGCAGCAGTTGAGAAAGCAATGCCGTGGTTGGGGTAATATAATCAAAAGTCTCGACTTATGATTGGATATTTAAAGTATATCATACTTCGATATGACAAATAATTTGCATGTCTAACGTACGTCTTAAATGAAGAAGCAGTAAATTTTATAAAACAAGATGGCCGACACTGAAAACCAGAGCAGCAGTTGAGAAAGCAATGCCGTTGTCGGGGTAATATAATCAAAAGTCTCGACTTATGATTGGATATTTAAAGTATATCATACATCGATATGACAAATAATTTGCATGTCTAACGTATATTACGTCTTAAATGAAGAAGCAGTAAATTTTATAAAACAAGATGGCCGACACTGAAAACCAGAGCAGCAGTTGAGAAAGCAATGCCGTGGTCGGGGTAATATAATCAAAAGTCTCGACTTATGATTGGATATTTAAAGTATATCATACATCGATATGACAAATAATTTGCATGTCTAACGTATATTACGTCTTAAATGAAGAAGCAGTAAATTTTATAAAACAAGATGGCCGACACAGTAAATTTTATAAAACAAGATGGCCGACACTGAAAACCAGAGCAGCAGTTGAGAAAGCAATGCCGTTGTCGGGGTAATATAATCAAAAGTCTCGACTTATGATTGGATATTTAAAGTATATCATACATCGATATGACAAATAATTTGCATGTCTCACGTATATTACGTCTTAAATGAAGAAGCAGTAAATTTTATAAAACAAGATGGCCGACACAGTAAATTTTATAAAACAAGATGGCCGACACTGAAAACCAGAGCAGCAGTTGAGAAAGCAATGCCGTGGTTGGGGTAATATAATCAAAAGTCTCGACTTATGATTGGATATTTAAAGTATATCATACTTCGATATGACAAATAATTTGCATGTCTAACGTACGTCTTAAATGAAGAAGCAGTAAATTTTATAAAACAAGATGGCCGACACTGAAAACCAGAGCAGCAGTTGAGAAAGCAATGCCGTTGTCGGGGTAATATAATCAAAAGTCTCGACTTATGATTGGATATTTAAAGTATATCATACTTCGATATGACAAATAATTTGCATGTCTAACGTATATTACGTCTTAAATGAAGAAGCAGTAAATTTTATAAAACAAGATGGCCGACACTGAAAACCAGAGCAGCAGTTGAGAAAGCAATGCCGTGGTTGGGGTAATATAATCAAAAGTCTCGACTTATGATTGGATATTTAAAGTATATCATACTTCGATATGACAAATAATTTGCATGTCTAACGTACGTCTTAAATGAAGAAGCAGTAAATTTTATAAAACAAGATGGCCGACACTGAAAACCAGAGCAGCAGTTGAGAAAGCAATGCCGTTGTCGGGGTAATATAATCAAAAGTCTCGACTTATGATTGGATATTTAAAGTATATCATACTTCGATATGACAAATAATTTGCATGTCTAACGTATATTACGTCTTAAATGAAGAAGCAGTAAATTTTATAAAACAAGATGGCCGACACTGAAAACCAGAGCAGCAGTTGAGAAAGCAATGCCGTGGTCGGGGTAATATAATCAAAAGTCTCGACTTATGATTGGATATTTAAAGTATATCATACTTCGATATGACAAATAATTTGCATGTCTAACGTATATTACGTCTTAAATGAAGAAGCAGTAAATTTTATAAAACAAGATGGCCGACACTGAAAACCAGAGCAGCAGTTGAGAAAGCAATGCCGTTGTCGGGGTAATATAATCAAAAGTCTCGACTTATGATTGGATATTTAAAGTATATCATACATCGATATGACAAATAATTTGCATGTCTAACGTATATTACGTCTTAAATGAAGAAGCAGTAAATTTTATAAAACAAGATGGCCGACACTGAAAACCAGAGCAGCAGTTGAGAAAGCAATGCCGTGGTCGGGGTAATATAATCAAAAGTCTCGACTTATGATTGGATATTTAAAATATATCATACATCGATATGACAAATAATTTGCATGTCTCACGTATATTACGTCTTAAATGAAGAAGCAGTAAATTTTATAAAACAAGATGGCCGACACAGTAAATTTTATAAAACAAGATGGCCGACACTGAAAACCAGAGCAGCAGTTGAGAAAGCAATGCCGTTGTCGGGGTAATATAATCAAAAGTCTCGACTTATGATTGGATATTTAAAGTATATCATACATCGATATGACAAATAATTTGCATGTCTCACGTATATTACGTCTTAAATGAAGAAGCAGTAAATTTTATAAAACAAGATGGCCGACACAGTAAATTTTATAAAACAAGATGGCCGACACTGAAAACCAGAGCAGCAGTTGAGAAAGCAATGCCGTGGTTGGGGTAATATAATCAAAAGTCTCGACTTATGATTGGATATTTAAAGTATATCATACTTCGATATGACAAATAATTTGCATGTCTAACGTACGTCTTAAATGAAGAAGCAGTAAATTTTATAAAACAAGATGGCCGACACTGAAAACCAGAGCAGCAGTTGAGAAAGCAATGCCGTTGTCGGGGTAATATAATCAAAAGTCTCGACTTATGATTGGATATTTAAAGTATATCATACTTCGATATGACAAATAATTTGCATGTCTAACGTATATTACGTCTTAAATGAAGAAGCAGTAAATTTTATAAAACAAGATGGCCGACACTGAAAACCAGAGCAGCAGTTGAGAAAGCAATGCCGTGGTCGGGGTAATATAATCAAAAGTCTCGACTTATGATTGGATATTTAAAGTATATCATACATCGATATGACAAATAATTTGCATGTCTCACGTATATTACGTCTTAAATGAAGAAGCAGTAAATTTTATAAAACAAGATGGCCGACACAGTAAATTTTATAAAACAAGATGGCCGACACTGAAAACCAGAGCAGCAGTTGAGAAAGCAATGCCGTTGTCGGGGTAATATAATCAAAAGTCTCGACTTATGATTGGATATTTAAAGTATATCATACATCGATATGACAAATAATTTGCATGTCTCACGTATATTACGTCTTAAATGAAGAAGCAGTAAATTTTATAAAACAAGATGGCCGACACAGTAAATTTATAAAACAAGATGGCCGACACTGAAAACCAGAGCAGCAGTTGAGAAAGCAATGCCGTGGTTGGGGTAATATAATCAAAAGTCTCGACTTATGATTGGATATTTAAAGTATATCATACTTCGATATGACAAATAATTTGCATGTCTAACGTACGTCTTAAATGAAGAAGCAGTAAATTTTATAAAACAAGATGGCCGACACTGAAAACCAGAGCAGCAGTTGAGAAAGCAATGCCGTGGTCGGGGTAATATAATCAAAAGTCTCGACTTATGATTGGATATTTAAAGTATATCATACTTCGATATGACAAATAATTTGCATGTCTAACGTACGTCTTAAATGAAGAAGCAGTAAATTTTATAAAACAAGATGGCCGACACTGAAAACCAGAGCAGCAGTTGAGAAAGCAATGCCGTTGTCGGGGTAATATAATCAAAAGTCTCGACTTATGATTGGATATTTAAAGTATATCATACTTCGATATGACAAATAATTTGCATGTCTAACGTATATTACGTCTTAAATGAAGAAGCAGTAAATTTTATAAAACAAGATGGCCGACACTGAAAACCAGAGCAGCAGTTGAGAAAGCAATGCCGTGGTCGGGGTAATATAATCAAAAGTCTCGACTTATGATTGGATATTTAAAGTATATCATACATCGATATGACAAATAATTTGCATGTCTCACGTATATTACGTCTTAAATGAAGAAGCAGTAAATTTTATAAAACAAGATGGCCGACACAGTAAATTTTATAAAACAAGATGGCCGACACTGAAAACCAGAGCAGCAGTTGAGAAAGCAATGCCGTGGTGGGGTAATATAATCAAAAGTCTCGACTTATGATTGGATATTTAAAGTATATCATACTTCGATATGACAAATAATTTGCATGTCTAACGTACGTCTTAAATGAAGAAGCAGTAAATTTTATAAAACAAGATGGCCGACACTGAAAACCAGAGCAGCAGTTGAGAAAGCAATGCCGTGGTTGGGGTAATATAATCAAAAGTCTCGACTTATGATTGGATATTTAAAGTATATCATACTTCGATATGACAAATAATTTGCATGTCTAACGTACGTCTTAAATGAAGAAGCAGTAAATTTTATAAAACAAGATGGCCGACACTGAAAACCAGAGCAGCAGTTGAGAAAGCAATGCCGTGGTTGGGGTAATATAATCAAAAGTCTCGACTTATGATTGGATATTTAAAGTATATCATACTTCGATATGACAAATAATTTGCATGTCTAACGTACGTCTTAAATGAAGAAGCAGTAAATTTTATAAAACAAGATGGCCGACACTGAAAACCAGAGCAGCAGTTGAGAAAGCAATGCCGTTGTCGGGGTAATATAATCAAAAGTCTCGACTTATGATTGGATATTTAAAGTATATCATACTTCGATATGACAAATAATTTGCATGTCTAACGTATATTACGTCTTAAATGAAGAAGCAGTAAATTTTATAAAACAAGATGGCCGACACTGAAAACCAGAGCAGCAGTTGAGAAAGCAATGCCGTGGTCGGGGTAATATAATCAAAAGTCTCGACTTATGATTGGATATTTAAAGTATATCATACATCGATATGACAAATAATTTGCATGTCTAACGTATATTACGTCTTAAATGAAGAAGCAGTAAATTTTATAAAACAAGATGGCCGACACAGTAATTTTATAAAACAAGATGGCCGACACTGAAAACCAGAGCAGCAGTTGAGAAAGCAATGCCGTTGTCGGGGTAATATAATCAAAAGTCTCGACTTATGATTGGATATTTAAAGTATATCATACATCGATATGACAAATAATTTGCATGTCTCACGTATATTACGTCTTAAATGAAGAAGCAGTAAATTTTATAAAACAAGATGGCCGAACAGTAAATTTTATAAAACAAGATGGCCGACACTGAAAACCAGAGCAGCAGTTGAGAAAGCAATGCCGTGGTTGGGGTAATATAATCAAAAGTCTCGACTTATGATTGGATATTTAAAGTATATCATACTTCGATATGACAAATAATTTGCATGTCTAACGTATATTACGTCTTAAATGAAGAAGCAGTAAATTTTATAAAACAAGATGGCCGACACTGAAAACCAGAGCAGCAGTTGAGAAAGCAATGCCGTGGTCGGGGTAATATAATCAAAAGTCTCGACTTATGATTGGATATTTAAAGTATATCATACTTCGATATGACAAATAATTTGCATGTCTAACGTATATTACGTCTTAAATGAAGAAGCAGTAAATTTTATAAAACAAGATGGCCGACACTGAAAACCAGAGCAGCAGTTGAGAAAGCAATGCCGTTGTCGGGGTAATATAATCAAAAGTCTCGAATTATGATTGGATATTTAAAGTATATCATACATCGATATGACAAATAATTTGCATGTCTCACGTATATTACGTCTTAAATGAAGAAGCAGTAAATTTTATAAAACAAGATGGCCGACACAGTAAATTTTATAAAACAAGATGGCCGACACTGAAAACCAGAGCAGCAGTTGAGAAAGCAATGCCGTGGTTGGGGTAATATAATCAAAAGTCTCGACTTATGATTGGATATTTAAAGTATATCATACTTCGATATGACAAATAATTTGCATGTCTAACGTACGTCTTAAATGAAGAAGCAGTAAATTTTATAAAACAAGATGGCCGACACTGAAAACCAGAGCAGCAGTTGAGAAAGCAATGCCGTGGTCGGGGTAATATAATCAAAAGTCTCGACTTATGATTGGATATTTAAAGTATATCATACATCGATATGACAAATAATTTGCATGTCTAACGTATATTACGTCTTAAATGAAGAAGCAGTAAATTTTATAAAACAAGATGGCCGACACTGAAAACCAGAGCAGCAGTTGAGAAAGCAATGCCGTGGTCGGGGTAATATAATCAAAAGTCTCGACTTATGATTGGATATTTAAAGTATATCATACTTCGATATGACAAATAATTTGCATGTCTAACGTATATTACGTCTTAAATGAAGAAGCAGTAAATTTTATAAAACAAGATGGCCGACACTGAAAACCAGAGCAGCAGTTGAGAAAGCAATGCCGTGGTCGGGGTAATATAATCAAAAGTCTCGACTTATGATTGGATATTTAAAATATATCATACTTCGATATGACAAATAATTTGCATGTCTAACGTATATTACGTCTTAAATGAAGAAGCAGTAAATTTTATAAAACAAGATGGCCGACACAGTAAATTTTATAAAACAAGATGGCCGACACTGAAAACCAGAGCAGCAGTTGAGAAAGCAATGCCGTGGTTGGGGTAATATAATCAAAAGTCTCGACTTATGATTGGATATTTAAAGTATATCATACTTCGATATGACAAATAATTTGCATGTCTAACGTACGTCTTAAATGAAGAAGCAGTAAATTTTATAAAACAAGATGGCCGACACTGAAAACCAGAGCAGCAGTTGAGAAAGCAATGCCGTGGTCGGGGTAATATAATCAAAAGTCTCGACTTATGATTGGATATTTAAAGTATATCATACTTCGATATGACAAATAATTTGCATGTCTAACGTATATTACGTCTTAAATGAAGAAGCAGTAAATTTTATAAAACAAGATGGCCGACACTGAAAACCAGAGCAGCAGTTGAGAAAGCAATGCCGTTGTCGGGGTAATATAATCAAAAGTCTCGACTTATGATTGGATATTTAAAGTATATCATACATCGATATGACAAATAATTTGCATGTCTCACGTATATTACGTCTTAAATGAAGAAGCAGTAAATTTTATAAAACAAGATGGCCGACACAGTAAATTTTATAAAACAAGATGGCCGACACTGAAAACCAGAGCAGCAGTTGAGAAAGCAATGCCGTGGTTGGGGTAATATAATCAAAAGTCTCGACTTATGATTGGATATTTAAAGTATATCATACTTCGATATGACAAATAATTTGCATGTCTAACGTATATTACGTCTTAAATGAAGAAGCAGTAAATTTTATAAAACAAGATGGCCGACGCTGATAACACGAGCAGCAGTTGAGAAAGCAATGCCGTGTCGGGGTAATATAATCAAAAGTCTCGACTTATGATTGGATATTTAAAGTATATCATACTTCGATATGACAAATAATTTGCATGTCTACGTATATTACGTCTTAAATGAAGAAGCAGTAATTTTATAAAACAAGATGGCCGACACAGTAAATTTTATAAAACAAGATGGCCGACACTGAAAACCAGAGCAGCAGTTGAGAAAGCAATGCCGTGGTTGGGGTAATATAATCAAAAGTCTCGACTTATGATTGGATATTTAAAGTATATCATACTTCGATATGACAAATAATTTGCATGTCTAACGTACGTCTTAAATGAAGAAGCAGTAAATTTTATAAAACAAGATGGCCGACACTGAAAACCAGAGCAGCAGTTGAGAAAGCAATGCCGTGGTTGGGGTAATATAATCAAAAGTCTCGACTTATGATTGGATATTTAAAGTATATCATACTTCGATATGACAAATAATTTGCATGTCTAACGTACGTCTTAAATGAAGAAGCAGTAAATTTTATAAAACAAGATGGCCGACACTGAAAACCAGAGCAGCAGTTGAGAAAGCAATGCCGTGGTCGGGGTAATATAATCAAAAGTCTCGACTTATGATTGGATATTTAAAGTATATCATACTTCGATATGACAAATAATTTGCATGTCTAACGTACGTCTTAAATGAAGAAGCAGTAAATTTTATAAAACAAGATGGCCGACACTGAAAACCAGAGCAGCAGTTGAGAAAGCAATGCCGTGGTCGGGGTAATATAATCAAAAGTCTCGACTTATGATTGGATATTTAAAGTATATCATACTTCGATATGACAAATAATTTGCATGTCTAACGTATATTACGTCTTAAATGAAAAGCAGTAAATTTTATAAAACAAGATGGCCGACACTGATAACAGAGCAGCAGTTGAGAAAGCAATGCCGTGGTCGGGGTAATATAATCAAAAGTCTCGACTTATGATTGGATATTTAAAGTATATCATACTTCGATATGACAAATAATTTGCATGTCTAACGTACGTTTAAATGAAGAAGCAGTAAATTTTATAAAACAAGATGGCCGACACTGAAAACCAGAGCAGCAGTTGAGAAAGCAATGCCGTGGTCGGGGTAATATAATCAAAAGTCTCGACTTATGATTGGATATTTAAAGTATATCATACTTCGATATGACAAATAATTTGCATGTCTAACGTATATTACGTCTTAAATGAAGAAGCAGTAAATTTTATAAAACAAGATGGCCGACACTGAAAACAGAGCAGCAGTTGAGAAAGCAATGCCGTGGTCGGGGTAATATAATCAAAAGTCTCGACTTATGATTGGATATTTAAAGTATATCATACTTCGATATGACAAATAATTTGCATGTCTAACGTATATTACGTCTTAAATGAAGAAGCAGTAAATTTTATAAAACAAGATGGCCGACACTGAAAACCAGAGCAGCAGTTGAGAAAGCAATGCCGTGTCGGGGTAATATAATCAAAAGTCTCGACTTATGATTGGATATTTAAAGTATATCATACATCGATATGACAAATAATTTGCATGTCTAACGTATATTACGTCTTAAATGAAGAAGCAGTAAATTTTATAAAACAAGATGGCCGACACAGTAAATTTTATAAAACAAGATGGCCGACACTGAAAACCAGAGCAGCAGTTGAGAAAGCAATGCCGTGGTTGGGGTAATATAATCAAAAGTCTCGACTTATGATTGGATATTTAAAGTATATCATACTTCGATATGACAAATTATTTGCATGTCTAACGTACGTCTTAAATGAAGAAGCAGTAAATTTTATAAAACAAGATGGCCGACACTGAAAACCAGAGCAGCAGTTGAGAAAGCAATGCCGTGGTTGGGGTAATATAATCAAAAGTCTCGACTTATGATTGGATATTTAAAGTATATCATACTTCGATATGACAAATAATTTGCATGTCTAACGTATATTACGTCTTAAATGAAGAAGCAGTAAATTTTATAAAAACAAGATGGCCGACACTGAAAACCAGAGCAGCAGTTGAGAAAGCAATGCCGTTGTCGGGGTAATATAATCAAAAGTCTCGACTTATGATTGGATATTTAAAGTATATCATACTTCGATATGACAAATAATTTGCATGTCTAACGTACGTCTTAAATGAAGAAGCAGTAAATTTTATTAAACAAGATGGCCGACACTGAAAACCAGAGCAGCAGTTGAGAAAGCAATGCCGTGGTTGGGGTAATATAATCAAAAGTCTCGACTTATGATTGGATATTTAAAGTATATCATACTTCGATATGACAAATAATTTGCATGTCTAACGTACGTCTTAAATGAAGAAGCAGTAAATTTTATAAAACAAGATGGCCGACACTGAAAACCAGAGCAGCAGTTGAGAAAGCAATGCCGTGGTCGGGGTAATATAATCAAAAGTCTCGACTTATGATTGGATATTTAAAGTATATCATACTTCGATATGACAAATAATTTGCATGTCTAACGTATATTACGTCTTAAATGAAGAAGCAGTAAATTTTATAAAACAAGATGGCCGACACTGAAAACCAGAGCAGCAGTTGAGAAAGCAATGCCGTTGTCGGGGTAATATAATCAAAAGTCTCGACTTATGATTGGATATTTAAAGTATATCATACTTCGATATGACAAATAATTTGCATGTCTAACGTATATTACGTCTTAAATGAAGAAGCAGTAAATTTTATAAAACAAGATGGCCGACACTGAAAACCAGAGCAGCAGTTGAGAAAGCAATGCCGTGGTCGGGGTAATATAATCAAAAGTCTCGACTTATGATTGGATATTTAAAGTATATCATACTTCGATATGACAAATAATTTGCATGTCTAACGTATATTACGTCTTAAATGAAGAAGCAGTAAATTTTATAAAACAAGATGGCCGACACTGAAACCAGAGCAGCAGTTGAGAAAGCAATGCCGTGGTCGGGGTAATATAATCAAAAGTCTCGACTTATGATTGGATATTTAAAGTATATCATACTTCGATATGACAAAATAATTTGCATGTCTAACGTATATTACGTCTTAAATGAAGAAGCAGTAAATTTTATAAAACAAGATGGCCGACACTGAAAACCAGAGCAGCAGTTGAGAAAGCAATGCCGTGGTCGGGGTAATATAATCAAAAGTCTCGACTTATGATTGGATATTTAAAATATATCATACTTCGATATGACAAATAATTTGCATGTCTAACGTATATTACGTCTTAAATGAAGAAGCAGTAAATTTTATAAAACAAGATGGCCGACACTGAAAACCAGAGCAGCAGTTGAGAAAGCAATGCCGTTGTCGGGTAATATAATCAAAAGTCTCGACTTATGATTGGATATTTAAAGTATATCATACTTCGATATGACAAATAATTTGCATGTCTAACGTATATTACGTCTTAAATGAAGAAGCAGTAAATTTTATAAAACAAGATGGCCGACACTAATTTTATAAAACAAGATGCCGACACTGAAAACCAGAGCAGCAGTTGAGAAAGCAATGCCGTGGTCGGGGTAATATAATCAAAAGTCTCGACTTATGATTGGATATTTAAAGTATATCATACTTCGATATGACAAATAATTTGCATGTCTAACGTATATTACGTCTTAAATGAAGAAGCAGTAAATTTTATAAAACAAGATGGCCGACACTGAAAACCAGAGCAGCAGTTGAGAAAGCAATGCCGTGGTCGGGGTAATATAATCAAAAGTCTCGACTTATGATTGGATATTTAAAGTATATCATACTTCGATATGACAAATAATTTGCATGTCTAACGTACGTCTTAAATGAAGAAGCAGTAAATTTTATAAAACAAGATGGCCGACGCTGATAACACGAGCAGCAGTTGAGAAAGCAATGCCGTGGTCGGGGTAATATAATCAAAAGTCTCGACTTATGATTGGATATTTAAAGTATATCATACTTCGATATGACAAATAATTTGCATGTCTAACGTATATTACGTCTTAAATGAAGAAGCAGTAAATTTTATAAAACAAGATGGCCGACACTGAAAACCAGAGCAGCAGTTGAGAAAGCAATGCCGTTGTCGGGGTAATATAATCAAAAGTCTCGACTTATGATTGGATATTTAAAGTATATCATACTTCGATATGACAAATAATTTGCATGTCTAACGTATATTACGTCTTAAATGAAGAAGCAGTAAATTTTATAAAACAAGATGGCCGACACTGAAAACCAGAGCAGCAGTTGAGAAAGCAATGCCGTGGTCGGGGTAATATAATCAAAAGTCTCGACTTATGATTGGATATTTAAAGTATATCATACTTCGATATGACAAATAATTTGCATGTCTAACGTATATTACGTCTTAAATGAAGAAGCAGTAAATTTTATAAAACAAGATGGCCGACACTGAAAACCAGAGCAGCAGTTGAGAAAGCAATGCCGTTGTCGGGGTAATATAATCAAAAGTCTCGACTTATGATTGGATATTTAAAGTATATCATACATCGATATGACAAATAATTTGCATGTCTCACGTATATTACGTCTTAAATGAAGAAGCAGTAAATTTTATAAAACAAGATGGCCGACACAGTAAATTTTATAAAACAAGATGGCCGACACTGAAAACCAGAGCAGCAGTTGAGAAAGCAATGCCGTGGTTGGGGTAATATAATCAAAAGTCTCGACTTATGATTGGATATTTAAAGTATATCATACTTCGATATGACAAATAATTTGCATGTCTAACGTACGTCTTAAATGAAGAAGCAGTAAATTTTATAAAACAAGATGGCCGACACTGAAAACCAGAGCAGCAGTTGAGAAAGCAATGCCGTTGTCGGGGTAATATAATCAAAAGTCTCGAATTATGATTGGATATTTAAAGTATATCATACATCGATATGACAAATAATTTGCATGTCTCACGTATATTACGTCTTAAATGAAGAAGCAGTAAATTTTATAAAACAAGATGGCCGACACAGTAAATTTTATAAAACAAGATGGCCGACACTGAAAACCAGAGCAGCAGTTGAGAAAGCAATGCCGTTGTCGGGGTAATATAATCAAAAGTCTCGACTTATGATTGGATATTTAAAGTATATCATACATCGATATGACAAATAATTTGCATGTCTCACGTATATTACGTCTTAAATGAAGAAGCAGTAAATTTTATAAAACAAGATGGCCGACACAGTAAATTTTATAAAACAAGATGGCCGACACTGAAAACCAGAGCAGCAGTTGAGAAAGCAATGCCGTGGTTGGGGTAATATAATCAAAAGTCTCGACTTATGATTGGATATTTAAAGTATATCATACTTCGATATGACAAATAATTTGCATGTCTAACGTACGTCTTAAATGAAGAAGCAGTAAATTTTATAAAACAAGATGGCCGACACTGAAAACCAGAGCAGCAGTTGAGAAAGCAATGCCGTGTTGGGGTAATATAATCAAAAGTCTCGACTTATGATTGGATATTTAAAGTATATCATACTTCGATATGACAAATAATTTGCATGTCTAACGTACGTCTTAAATGAAGAAGCAGTAAATTTTATAAAACAAGATGGCCGACACTGAAAACCAGAGCAGCAGTTGAGAAAGCAATGCCGTTGTCGGGGTAATATAATCAAAAGTCTCGACTTATGATTGGATATTTAAAGTATATCATACTTCGATATGACAAATAATTTGCATGTCTAACGTATATTACGTCTTAAATGAAGAAGCAGTAAATTTTATAAAAACAAGATGGCCGACACTGAAAACCAGAGCAGCAGTTGAGAAAGCAATGCCGTGTCGGGGTAATATAATCAAAAGTCTCGACTTATGATTGGATATTTAAAGTATATCATACTTCGATATGACAAATAATTTGCATGTCTAACGTATATTACGTCTTAAATGAAGAAGCAGTAAATTTTATAAAACAAGATGGCCGACACTGAAAACCAGAGCAGCAGTTGAGAAAGCAATGCCGTTGTCGGGGTAATATAATCAAAAGTCTCGACTTATGATTGGATATTTAAAGTATATCATACATCGATATGACAAATAATTTGCATGTCTAACGTATATTACGTCTTAAATGAAGAAGCAGTAAATTTTATAAAACAAGATGGCCGACACTGAAAACCAGAGCAGCAGTTGAGAAAGCAATGCCGTGGTCGGGGTAATATAATCAAAAGTCTCGACTTATGATTGGATATTTAAAGTATATCATACTTCGATATGACAAATAATTTGCATGTCTAACGTACGTCTTAAATGAAGAAGCAGTAAATTTTATAAAACAAGATGGCCGACACTGAAAACCAGAGCAGCAGTTGAGAAAGCAATGCCGTGGTCGGGGTAATATAATCAAAAGTCTCGACTTATGATTGGATATTTAAAGTATATCATACTTCGATATGACAAATAATTTGCATGTCTAACGTACGTCTTAAATGAAGAAGCAGTAAATTTTATAAAACAAGATGGCCGACACTGAAAACCAGAGCAGCAGTTGAGAAAGCAATGCCGTGGTCGGGGTAATATAATCAAAAGTCTCGACTTATGATTGGATATTTAAAGTATATCATACTTCGATATGACAAATAATTTGCATGTCTAACGTACGTCTTAAATGAAGAAGCAGTAAATTTTATAAAACAAGATGGCCGACACTGAAACCAGAGCAGCAGTTGAGAAAGCAATGCCGTTGTCGGGGTAATATAATCAAAAGTCTCGACTTATGATTGGATATTTAAAGTATATCATACTTCGATATGACAAATAATTTGCATGTCTAACGTATATTACGTCTTAAATGAAGAAGCAGTAAATTTTATAAAACAAGATGGCCGACACTGAAAACCAGAGCAGCAGTTGAGAAAGCAATGCCGTTGTCGGGGTAATATAATCAAAAGTCTCGACTTATGATTGGATATTTAAAGTATATCATACTTCGATATGACAAATAATTTGCATGTCTAACGTATATTACGTCTTAAATGAAGAAGCAGTAAATTTTATAAAACAAGATGGCCGACACTGAAAACCAGAGCAGCAGTTGAGAAAGCAATGCCGTGTCGGGTAATATAATCAAAAGTCTCGACTTATGATTGGATATTTAAAGTATATCATACTTCGATATGACAAATAATTTGCATGTCTAACGTATATTACGTCTTAAATGAAGAAGCAGTAAATTTTATAAAACAAGATGGCCGACACTGAAAACCAGAGCAGCAGTTGAGAAAGCAATGCCGTTGTCGGGGTAATATAATCAAAAGTCTCGAATTATGATTGGATATTTAAAGTATATCATACATCGATATGACAAATAATTTGCATGTCTCACGTATATTACGTCTTAAATGAAGAAGCAGTAAATTTTATAAAACAAGATGGCCGACACAGTAAATTTTATAAAACAAGATGGCCGACACTGAAAACCAGAGCAGCAGTTGAGAAAGCAATGCCGTGGTTGGGGTAATATAATCAAAAGTCTCGACTTATGATTGGATATTTAAAGTATATCATACTTCGATATGACAAATAATTTGCATGTCTAACGTACGTCTTAAATGAAGAAGCAGTAAATTTTATAAAACAAGATGGCCGACACTGAAAACCAGAGCAGCAGTTGAGAAAGCAATGCCGTTGTCGGGGTAATATAATCAAAAGTCTCGACTTATGATTGGATATTTAAAGTATATCATACTTCGATATGACAAATAATTTGCATGTCTAACGTATATTACGTCTTAAATGAAGAAGCAGTAAATTTTATAAAACAAGATGGCCGACACTGAAAACCAGAGCAGCAGTTGAGAAAGCAATGCCGTGGTCGGGGTAATATAATCAAAAGTCTCGACTTATGATTGGATATTTAAAGTATATCATACTTCGATATGACAAATAATTTGCATGTCTAACGTATATTACGTCTTAAATGAAGAAGCAGTAAATTTTATAAAACAAGATGGCCGACACTGAAAACGAGCAGCAGTTGAGAAAGCAATGCCGTTGTCGGGGTAATATAATCAAAAGTCTCGACTTATGATTGGATATTTAAAGTATATCATACTTCGATATGACAAATAATTTGCATGTCTAACGTATATTACGTCTTAAATGAAGAAGCAGTAAATTTTATAAAACAAGATGGCCGACACTGAAAACGAGCAGCAGTTGAGAAAGCAATGCCGTTGTCGGGGTAATATAATCAAAAGTCTCGACTTATGATTGGATATTTAAAGTATATCATACTTCGATATGACAAATAATTTGCATGTCTAACGTACGTCTTAAATGAAGAAGCAGTAAATTTTATAAAACAAGATGGCCGACACTGAAAACCAGAGCAGCAGTTGAGAAAGCAATGCCGTGGTCGGGGTAATATAATCAAAAGTCTCGACTTATGATTGGATATTTAAAGTATATCATACTTCGATATGACAAATAATTTGCATGTCTAACGTATATTACGTCTTAAATGAAAAGCAGTAAATTTTATAAAACAAGATGGCCGACACTGAAAACCGAGCAGCAGTTGAGAAAGCAATGCCGTTGTCGGGGTAATATAATCAAAAGTCTCGACTTATGATTGGATATTTAAAGTATATCATACTTCGATATGACAAATAATTTGCATGTCTAACGTATATTACGTCTTAAATGAAGAAGCAGTAAATTTTATAAAACAAGATGGCCGACACTGAAAACACGAGCAGCAGTTGAGAAAGCAATGCCGTGGTCGGGTAATATAATCAAAAGTCTCGACTTATGATTGGATATTTAAAGTATATCATACTTCGATATGACAAATAATTTGCATGTCTAACGTATATTACGTCTTAAATGAAGAAGCAGTAAATTTTATAAAACAAGATGGCCGACACTGAAAACCAGAGCAGCAGTTGAGAAAGCAATGCCGTTGTCGGGGTAATATAATCAAAAGTCTCGACTTATGATTGGATATTTAAAGTATATCATACATCGATATGACAAATAATTTGCATGTCTCACGTATATTACGTCTTAAATGAAGAAGCAGTAAATTTTATAAAACAAGATGGCCGACACAGTAAATTTTATAAAACAAGATGGCCGACACTGAAAACCAGAGCAGCAGTTGAGAAAGCAATGCCGTGGTTGGGGTAATATAATCAAAAGTCTCGACTTATGATTGGATATTTAAAGTATATCATACTTCGATATGACAAATAATTTGCATGTCTAACGTACGTCTTAAATGAAGAAGCAGTAAATTTTATAAAACAAGATGGCCGACACTGAAAACCAGAGCAGCAGTTGAGAAAGCAATGCCGTGGTCGGGGTAATATAATCAAAAGTCTCGACTTATGATTGGATATTTAAAGTATATATCATACTTCGATATGACAAATAATTTGCATGTCTAACGTATATTACGTCTTAAATGAAGAAGCAGTAAATTTTATAAAACAAGATGCCGACACTGAAAACCAGAGCAGCAGTTGAGAAAGCAATGCCGTTGTCGGGGTAATATAATCAAAAGTCTCGACTTATGATTGGATATTTAAAGTATATCATACATCGATATGACAAATAATTTGCATGTCTAACGTATATTACGTCTTAAATGAAGAAGCAGTAAATTTTATAAAACAAGATGGCCGACACTGAAAACCAGAGCAGCAGTTGAGAAAGCAATGCCGTGGTCGGGGTAATATAATCAAAAGTCTCGACTTATGATTGGATATTTAAAATATATCATACTTCGATATGACAAATAATTTGGAGCAATGCCGTGGTTGGGGTAATATAATCAAAAGTCTCGACTTATGATTGGATATTTAAAGTATATCATACTTCGATATGACAAATAATTTGCATGTCTAACGTACGTCTTAAATGAAGAAGCAGTAAATTTTATAAAACAAGATGGCCGACACTGAAAACCAGAGCAGCAGTTGAGAAAGCAATGCCGTGGTCGGGGTAATATAATCAAAAGTCTCGACTTATGATTGGATATTTAAAGTATATCATACTTCGATATGACAAATAATTTGCATGTCTAACGTATATTACGTCTTAAATGAAGAAGCAGTAAATTTTATAAAACAAGATGGCCGACACTGAAAACCAGAGCAGCAGTTGAGAAAGCAATGCCGTTGTCGGGGTAATATAATCAAAAGTCTCGACTTATGATTGGATATTTAAAGTATATCATACATCGATATGACAAATAATTTGCATGTCTAACGTATATTACGTCTTAAATGAAGAAGCAGTAAATTTTATAAAACAAGATGGCCGACACTGAAAACCAGAGCAGCAGTTGAGAAAGCAATGCCGTGGTCGGGGTAATATAATCAAAAGTCTCGACTTATGATTGGATATTTAAAGTATATCATACTTCGATATGACAAATAATTTGCATGTCTAACGTATATTACGTCTTAAATGAAGAAGCAGTAAATTTTATAAAACAAGATGGCCGACACTGAAAACCAGAGCAGCAGTTGAGAAAGCAATGCCGTTGTCGGGGTAATATAATCAAAAGTCTCGACTTATGATTGGATATTTAAAGTATATCATACATCGATATGACAAATAATTTGCATGTCTCACGTATATTACGTCTTAAATGAAGAAGCAGTAAATTTTATAAAACAAGATGGCCGACACAGTAAATTTTATAAAACAAGATGGCCGACACTGAAAACCAGAGCAGCAGTTGAGAAAGCAATGCCGTGGTTGGGGTAATATAATCAAAAGTCTCGACTTATGATTGGATATTTAAAGTATATCATACTTCGATATGACAAATAATTTGCATGTCTAACGTACGTCTTAAATGAAGAAGCAGTAAATTTTATAAAACAAGATGGCCGACACTGAAAACCAGAGCAGCAGTTGAGAAAGCAATGCCGTTGTCGGGGTAATATAATCAAAAGTCTCGACTTATGATTGGATATTTAAAGTATATCATACTTCGATATGACAAATAATTTGCATGTCTAACGTATATTACGTCTTAAATGAAGAAGCAGTAAATTTTATAAAACAAGATGGCCGACACTGAAAACCAGAGCAGCAGTTGAGAAAGCAATGCCGTGGTCGGGGTAATATAATCAAAAGTCTCGACTTATGATTGGATATTTAAAGTATATCATACTTCGATATGACAAATAATTTGCATGTCTAACGTATATTACGTCTTAAATGAAGAAGCAGTAAATTTTATAAAACAAGATGGCCGACACTGAAAACGAGCAGCAGTTGAGAAAGCAATGCCGTTGTCGGGGTAATATAATCAAAAGTCTCGACTTATGATTGGATATTTAAAGTATATCATACATCGATATGACAAATAATTTGCATGTCTAACGTATATTACGTCTTAAATGAAGAAGCAGTAAATTTTATAAAACAAGATGGCCGACACTGAAAACCAGAGCAGCAGTTGAGAAAGCAATGCCGTGGTCGGGGTAATATAATCAAAAGTCTCGACTTATGATTGGATATTTAAAGTATATCATACTTCGATATGACAAATAATTTGCATGTCTAACGTACGTCTTAAATGAAGAAGCAGTAAATTTTATAAAACAAGATGGCCGACACTGAAAACCAGAGCAGCAGTTGAGAAAGCAATGCCGTGGTCGGGGTAATATAATCAAAAGTCTCGACTTATGATTGGATATTTAAAGTATATCATACTTCGATATGACAAATAATTTGCATGTCTAACGTATATTACGTCTTAAATGAAAAAGCAGTAAATTTTATAAAACAAGATGGCCGACGCTGAAAACACGAGCAGCAGTTGAGAAAGCAATGCCGTTGTCGGGGTAATATAATCAAAAGTCTCGACTTATGATTGGATATTTAAAGTATATCATACATCGATATGACAAATAATTTGCATGTCTAACGTATATTACGTCTTAAATGAAGAAGCAGTAAATTTATAAAACAAGATGGCCGACACTGAAAACACAGAGCAGCAGTTGAGAAAGCAATGCCGTGGTCGGGGTAATATAATCAAAAGTCTCGACTTATGATTGGATATTTAAAGTATATCATACTTCGATATGACAAATAATTTGCATGTCTAACGTATATTACGTCTTAAATGAAGAAGCAGTAAATTTTATAAAACAAGATGGCCGACACTGAAAACCAGAGCAGCAGTTGAGAAAGCAATGCCGTTGTCGGGGTAATATAATCAAAAGTCTCGAATTATGATTGGATATTTAAAGTATATCATACATCGATATGACAAATAATTTGCATGTCTCACGTATATTACGTCTTAAATGAAGAAGCAGTAAATTTTATAAAACAAGATGGCCGACACAGTAAATTTTATAAAACAAGATGGCCGACACTGAAAACCAGAGCAGCAGTTGAGAAAGCAATGCCGTGGTTGGGGTAATATAATCAAAAGTCTCGACTTATGATTGGATATTTAAAGTATATCATACTTCGATATGACAAATAATTTGCATGTCTAACGTACGTCTTAAATGAAGAAGCAGTAAATTTTATAAAACAAGATGGCCGACACTGAAAACCAGAGCAGCAGTTGAGAAAGCAATGCCGTGGTCGGGGTAATATAATCAAAAGTCTCGACTTATGATTGGATATTTAAAGTATATCATACTTCGATATGACAAATAATTTGCATGTCTAACGTATATTACGTCTTAAATGAAAAGCAGTAAATTTTATAAAACAAGATGGCCGACACTGAAAACCGAGCAGCAGTTGAGAAAGCAATGCCGTTGTCGGGGTAATATAATCAAAAGTCTCGACTTATGATTGGATATTTAAAGTATATCATACATCGATATGACAAATAATTTGCATGTCTAACGTATATTACGTCTTAAATGAAGAAGCAGTAAATTTTATAAAACAAGATGGCCGACACTGAAAACCAGAGCAGCAGTTGAGAAAGCAATGCCGTGGTCGGGGTAATATAATCAAAAGTCTCGACTTATGATTGGATATTTAAAGTATATCATACTTCGATATGACAAATAATTTGCATGTCTAACGTATATTACGTCTTAAATGAAGAAGCAGTAAATTTTATAAAACAAGATGGCCGACACTGAAAACCAGAGCAGCAGTTGAGAAAGCAATGCCGTTGTCGGGGTAATATAATCAAAAGTCTCGACTTATGATTGGATATTTAAAGTATATCATACTTCGATATGACAAATAATTTGCATGTCTCACGTATATTACGTCTTAAATGAAGAAGCAGTAAATTTTATAAAACAAGATGGCCGACACAGTAAATCAAGATGGCCGACACTGAAAACCAGAGCAGCAGTTGAGAAAGCAATGCCGTGTCGGGGTAATATAATCAAAAGTCTCGACTTATGATTGGATATTTAAAGTATATCATACTTCGATATGACAAATAATTTGCATGTCTAACGTACGTCTTAAATGAAGAAGCAGTAAATTTTATAAAACAAGATGGCCGACACTGAAAACCAGAGCAGCAGTTGAGAAAGCAATGCCGTGGTTGGGGTAATATAATCAAAAGTCTCGACTTATGATTGGATATTTAAAGTATATCATACTTCGATATGACAAATAATTTGCATGTCTAACGTACGTCTTAAATGAAGAAGCAGTAAATTTTATAAAACAAGATGGCCGACACTGAAAACCAGAGCAGCAGTTGAGTAAGCAATGCCGTTGTCGGGGTAATATAATCAAAAGTCTCGACTTATGATTGGATATTTAAAGTATATCATACATCGATATGACAAATAATTTGCATGTCTCACGTATATTACGTCTTAAATGAAGAAGCAGTAAATTTTATAAAACAAGATGGCCGACACAGTAAATTTTATAAAACAAGATGGCCGACACTGAAAACCAGAGCAGCAGTTGAGAAAGCAATGCCGTGGTTGGGGTAATATAATCAAAAGTCTCGACTTATGATTGGATATTTAAAGTATATCATACTTCGATATGACAAATAATTTGCATGTCTAACGTACGTCTTAAATGAAGAAGCAGTAAATTTTATAAAACAAGATGGCCGACACTGAAAACCAGAGCAGCAGTTGAGAAAGCAATGCCGTGGTTGGGGTAATATAATCAAAAGTCTCGACTTATGATTGGATATTTAAAGTATATCATACTTCGATATGACAAATAATTTGCATGTCTAACGTATATTACGTCTTAAATGAAGAAGCAGTAAATTTTATAAAACAAGATGGCCGACACTGAAAACCAGAGCAGCAGTTGAGAAAGCAATGCCGTTGTCGGGGTAATATAATCAAAAGTCTCGACTTATGATTGGATATTTAAAGTATATCATACATCGATATGACAAATAATTTGCATGTCTAACGTATATTACGTCTTAAATGAAGAAGCAGTAAATTTTATAAAACAAGATGGCCGACACTGAAAACCAGAGCAGCAGTTGAGAAAGCAATGCCGTGGTCGGGGTAATATAATCAAAAGTCTCGACTTATGATTGGATATTTAAAATATATCATACTTCGATATGACAAATAATTTGCATGTCTAACGTATATTACGTCTTAAATGAAGAAGCAGTAAATTTTATAAAACAAGATGGCCGACACTGAAAACCAGAGCAGCAGTTGAGAAAGCAATGCCGTTGTCGGGGTAATATAATCAAAAGTCTCGACTTATGATTGGATATTTAAAGTATATCATACATCGATATGACAAATAATTTGCATGTCTCACGTATATTACGTCTTAAATGAAGAAGCAGTAAATTTTATAAAACAAGATGGCACACAGTAAATTTTATAAAACAAGATGGCCGACACTGAAAACCAGAGCAGCAGTTGAGAAAGCAATGCCGTGGTTGGGGTAATATAATCAAAAGTCTCGACTTATGATTGGATATTTAAAGTATATCATACTTCGATATGACAAATAATTTGCATGTCTAACGTACGTCTTAAATGAAGAAGCAGTAAATTTTATAAAACAAGATGGCCGACACTGAAAACCAGAGCAGCAGTTGAGAAAGCAATGCCGTGGTCGGGGTAATATAATCAAAAGTCTCGAATTATGATTGGATATTTAAAGTATATCATACATCGATATGACAAATAATTTGCATGTCTCACGTATATTACGTCTTAAATGAAGAAGCAGTAAATTTTATAAAACAAGATGGCCGACACAGTAAATTTTATAAAACAAGATGGCCGACACTGAAAACCAGAGCAGCAGTTGAGAAAGCAATGCCGTGGTTGGGGTAATATAATCAAAAGTCTCGACTTATGATTGGATATTTAAAGTATATCATACTTCGATATGACAAATAATTTGCATGTCTAACGTACGTCTTAAATGAAGAAGCAGTAAATTTTATAAAACAAGATGGCCGACACTGAAAACCAGAGCAGCAGTTGAGAAAGCAATGCCGTTGTCGGGGTAATATAATCAAAAGTCTCGACTTATGATTGGATATTTAAAGTATATCATACTTCGATATGACAAATAATTTGCATGTCTAACGTATATTACGTCTTAAATGAAGAAGCAGTAAATTTTATAAAACAAGATGGCCGACACTGAAAACCAGAGCAGCAGTTGAGAAAGCAATGCCGTGGTCGGGGTAATATAATCAAAAGTCTCGACTTATGATTGGATATTTAAAGTATATCATACTTCGATATGACAAATAATTTGCATGTCTAACGTACGTCTTAAATGAAGAAGCAGTAAATTTTATAAAACAAGATGGCCGACACTGAAACCAGAGCAGCAGTTGAGAAAGCAATGCCGTGGTCGGGGTAATATAATCAAAAGTCTCGACTTATGATTGGATATTTAAAGTATATCATACTTCGATATGACAAATAATTTGCATGTCTAACGTATATTACGTCTTAAATGATAAAGCAGTAAATTTTATAAAACAAGATGGCCGACACTGAAAACAGAGCAGCAGTTGAGAAAGCAATGCCGTTGTCGGGGTAATATAATCAAAAGTCTCGACTTATGATTGGATATTTAAAGTATATCATACTTCGATATGACAAATAATTTGCATGTCTAACGTATATTACGTCTTAAATGAAGAAGCAGTAAATTTTATAAAACAAGATGGCCGACGCTGATAACACGAGCAGCAGTTGAGAAAGCAATGCCGTGGTCGGGGTAATATAATCAAAAGTCTCGACTTATGATTGGATATTTAAAGTATATCATACTTCGATATGACAAATAATTTGCATGTCTAACGTATATTACGTCTTAAATGAAGAAGCAGTAAATTTTATAAAACAAGATGGCCGACACTGAAAACCAGAGCAGCAGTTGAGAAAGCAATGCCGTTGTCGGGGTAATATAATCAAAAGTCTCGACTTATGATTGGATATTTAAAGTATATCATACATCGATATGACAAATAATTTGCATGTCTCACGTATATTACGTCTTAAATGAAGAAGCAGTAAATTTTATAAAACAAGATGGCCGACACAGTAAATTTTATAAAACAAGATGGCCGACACTGAAAACCAGAGCAGCAGTTGAGAAAGCAATGCCGTGGTTGGGGTAATATAATCAAAAGTCTCGACTTATGATTGGATATTTAAAGTATATCATACTTCGATATGACAAATAATTTGCATGTCTAACGTACGTCTTAAATGAAGAAGCAGTAAATTTTATAAAACAAGATGGCCGACACTGAAAACCAGAGCAGCAGTTGAGAAAGCAATGCCGTGGTCGGGGTAATATAATCAAAAGTCTCGACTTATGATTGGATATTTAAAGTATATCATACTTCGATATGACAAATAATTTGCATGTCTAACGTATATTACGTCTTAAGTGATAAAGCAGTAAATTTTATAAAACAAGATGGCCGACACTGAAAACAGAGCAGCAGTTGAGAAAGCAATGCCGTTGTCGGGGTAATATAATCAAAAGTCTCGACTTATGATTGGATATTTAAAGTATATCATACATCGATATGACAAATAATTTGCATGTCTAACGTATATTACGTCTTAAATGAAGAAGCAGTAAATTTTATAAAACAAGATGGCCGACACTGAAAACAGAGCAGCAGTTGAGAAAGCAATGCCGTGGTCGGGGTAATATAATCAAAAGTCTCGACTTATGATTGGATATTTAAAATATATCATACTTCGATATGACAAATAATTTGCATGTCTAACGTATATTACGTCTTAAATGAAGAAGCAGTAAATTTTATAAAACAAGATGGCCGACACTGAAAACCAGAGCAGCAGTTGAGAAAGCAATGCCGTTGTCGGGGTAATATAATCAAAAGTCTCGACTTATGATTGGATATTTAAAGTATATCATACATCGATATGACAAATAATTTGCATGTCTCACGTATATTACGTCTTAAATGAAGAAGCAGTAAATTTTATAAAAAGATGGCCGACACAGTAAATTTTATAAAACAAGATGGCCGACACTGAAAACAGAGCAGCAGTTGAGAAAGCAATGCCGTGGTCGGGGTAATATAATCAAAAGTCTCGACTTATGATTGGATATTTAAAGTATATCATACTTCGATATGACAAATAATTTGCATGTCTAACGTACGTCTTAAATGAAGAAGCAGTAAATTTTATAAAACAAGATGGCCGACACTGAAAACCAGAGCAGCAGTTGAGAAAGCAATGCCGTTGTCGGGGTAATATAATCAAAAGTCTCGACTTATGATTGGATATTTAAAGTATATCATACTTCGATATGACAAATAATTTGCATGTCTAACGTATATTACGTCTTAAATGAAGAAGCAGTAAATTTTATAAAACAAGATGGCCGACACTGAAAACCAGAGCAGCAGTTGAGAAAGCAATGCCGTTGTCGGGGTAATATAATCAAAAGTCTCGACTTATGATTGGATATTTAAAGTATATCATACTTCGATATGACAAATAATTTGCATGTCTACGTATATTACGTCTTAAATGAAGAAGCAGTAAATTTTATAAAACAAGATGGCCGACACTGAAAACCAGAGCAGCAGTTGAGAAAGCAATGCCGTTGTCGGGGTAATATAATCAAAAGTCTCGACTTATGATTGGATATTTAAAGTATATCATACTTCGATATGACAAATAATTTGCATGTCTAACGTATATTACGTCTTAAATGAAGAAGCAGTAAATTTTATAAAACAAGATGGCCGACACTGAAAACCAGAGCAGCAGTTGAGAAAGCAATGCCGTTGTCGGGGTAATATAATCAAAAGTCTCGAATTATGATTGGATATTTAAAGTATATCATACATCGATATGACAAATAATTTGCATGTCTAACGTATATTACGTCTTAAATGAAGAAGCAGTAAATTTTATAAAACAAGATGGCCGACACAGTAAATTTTATAAAACAAGATGGCCGACACTGAAAACCAGAGCAGCAGTTGAGAAAGCAATGCCGTGGTTGGGGTAATATAATCAAAAGTCTCGACTTATGATTGGATATTTAAAGTATATCATACTTCGATATGACAAATAATTTGCATGTCTAACGTACGTCTTAAATGAAGAAGCAGTAAATTTTATAAAACAAGATGGCCGACACTGAAAACCAGAGCAGCAGTTGAGAAAGCAATGCCGTGGTCGGGGTAATATAATCAAAAGTCTCGACTTATGATTGGATATTTAAAGTATATCATACTTCGATATGACAAATAATTTGCATGTCTAACGTATATTACGTCTTAAATGAAGAAGCAGTAAATTTTATAAAACAAGATGGCCGACAGTAAATTTTATAAAACAAGATGGCCGACACTGAAAACCAGAGCAGCAGTTGAGAAAGCAATGCCGTGGTCGGGGTAATATAATCAAAAGTCTCGACTTATGATTGGATATTTAAAGTATATCATACTTCGATATGACAAATAATTTGCATGTCTAACGTACGTCTTAAATGAAGAAGCAGTAAATTTTATAAAACAAGATGGCCGACACTGAAAACCAGAGCAGCAGTTGAGAAAGCAATGCCGTGGTCGGGGTAATATAATCAAAAGTCTCGACTTATGATTGGATATTTAAAGTATATCATACTTCGATATGACAAATAATTTGCATGTCTAACGTACGTCTTAAATGAAGAAGCAGTAAATTTTATAAAACAAGATGGCCGACACTGAAAACCAGAGCAGCAGTTGAGAAAGCAATGCCGTGGTCGGGGTAATATAATCAAAAGTCTCGACTTATGATTGGATATTTAAAGTATATCATACTTCGATATGACAAATAATTTGCATGTCTAACGTACGTCTTAAATGAAGAAGCAGTAAATTTTATAAAACAAGATGGCCGACACTGAAAACCAGAGCAGCAGTTGAGAAAGCAATGCCGTTGTCGGGGTAATATAATCAAAAGTCTCGACTTATGATTGGATATTTAAAGTATATCATACTTCGATATGACAAATAATTTGCATGTCTAACGTATATTACGTCTTAAATGAAGAAGCAGTAAATTTTATAAAACAAGATGGCCGACACTGAAAACCAGAGCAGCAGTTGAGAAAGCAATGCCGTGGTCGGGGTAATATAATCAAAAGTCTCGACTTATGATTGGATATTTAAAGTATATCATACTTCGATATGACAAATAATTTGCATGTCTAACGTACGTCTTAAATGAAGAAGCAGTAAATTTTATAAAACAAGATGGCCGACACTGAAAACCAGAGCAGCAGTTGAGAAAGCAATGCCGTGGTCGGGGTAATATAATCAAAAGTCTCGACTTATGATTGGATATTTAAAGTATATCATACTTCGATATGACAAATAATTTGCATGTCTAACGTACGTCTTAAATGAAGAAGCAGTAAATTTTATAAAACAAGATGGCCGACACTGAAAACCAGAGCAGCAGTTGAGAAAGCAATGCCGTGGTCGGGGTAATATAATCAAAAGTCTCGACTTATGATTGGATATTTAAAGTATATCATACTTCGATATGACAAATAATTTGCATGTCTAACGTATATTACGTCTTAAATGAAGAAGCAGTAAATTTTATAAAACAAGATGGCCGACACAGTAAATTTTATAAAACAAGATGGCCGACACTGAAAACCAGAGCAGCAGTTGAGAAAGCAATGCCGTTGTCGGGGTAATATAATCAAAAGTCTCGACTTATGATTGGATATTTAAAGTATATCATACTTCGATATGACAAATAATTTGCATGTCTAACGTACGTCTTAAATGAAGAAGCAGTAAATTTTATAAAACAAGATGGCCGACACTGAAAACCAGAGCAGCAGTTGAGAAAGCAATGCCGTGGTCGGGGTAATATAATCAAAAGTCTCGACTTATGATTGGATATTTAAAGTATATCATACTTCGATATGACAAATAATTTGCATGTCTAACGTACGTCTTAAATGAAGAAGCAGTAAATTTTATAAAACAAGATGGCCGACACTGAAAACCAGAGCAGCAGTTGAGAAAGCAATGCCGTGGTCGGGGTAATATAATCAAAAGTCTCGACTTATGATTGGATATTTAAAGTATATCATACTTCGATATGACAAATAATTTGCATGTCTAACGTACGTCTTAAATGAAGAAGCAGTAAATTTTATAAAACAAGATGGCCGACACTGAAAACCAGAGCAGCAGTTGAGAAAGCAATGCCGTGGTCGGGGTAATATAATCAAAAGTCTCGACTTATGATTGGATATTTAAAGTATATCATACTTCGATATGACAAATAATTTGCATGTCTAACGTATATTACGTCTTAAATGAAGAAGCAGTAAATTTTATAAAACAAGATGGCCGACACTGAAAACCAGAGCAGCAGTTGAGAAAGCAATGCCGTGGTCGGGGTAATATAATCAAAAGTCTCGACTTATGATTGGATATTTAAAGTATATCATACTTCGATATGACAAATAATTTGCATGTCTAACGTACGTCTTAAATGAAGAAGCAGTAAATTTTATAAAACAAGATGGCCGACACTGAAAACCAGAGCAGCAGTTGAGAAAGCAATGCCGTGGTCGGGGTAATATAATCAAAAGTCTCGACTTATGATTGGATATTTAAAGTATATCATACTTCGATATGACAAATAATTTGCATGTCTAACGTATATTACGTCTTAAATGAAGAAGCAGTAAATTTTATAAAACAAGATGGCCGACACTGAAAACCAGAGCAGCAGTTGAGAAAGCAATGCCGTGGTCGGGGTAATATAATCAAAAGTCTCGACTTATGATTGGATATTTAAAGTATATCATACTTCGATATGACAAATAATTTGCATGTCTAACGTATATTACGTCTTAAATGAAGAAGCAGTAAATTTTATAAAACAAGATGGCCGACACTGAAAACCAGAGCAGCAGTTGAGAAAGCAATGCCGTTGTCGGGGTAATATAATCAAAAGTCTCGACTTATGATTGGATATTTAAAGTATATCATACTTCGATATGACAAATAATTTGCATGTCTAACGTATATTACGTCTTAAATGAAGAAGCAGTAAATTTTATAAAACAAGATGGCCGACACTGAAAACAGAGCAGCAGTTGAGAAAGCAATGCCGTTGTCGGGGTAATATAATCAAAAGTCTCGACTTATGATTGGATATTTAAAGTATATCATACTTCGATATGACAAATAATTTGCATGTCTAACGTATATTACGTCTTAAATGAAGAAGCAGTAAATTTTATAAAACAAGATGGCCGACACTGAAAACCAGAGCAGCAGTTGAGAAAGCAATGCCGTTGTCGGGGTAATATAATCAAAAGTCTCGACTTATGATTGGATATTTAAAGTATATCATACATCGATATGACAAATAATTTGCATGTCTAACGTATATTACGTCTTAAATGAAGAAGCAGTAAATTTTATAAAACAAGATGGCCGACACAGTAAATTTTATAAAACAAGATGGCCGACACTGAAAACCAGAGCAGCAGTTGAGAAAGCAATGCCGTGGTTGGGGTAATATAATCAAAAGTCTCGACTTATGATTGGATATTTAAAGTATATCATACTTCGATATGACAAATAATTTGCATGTCTAACGTACGTCTTAAATGAAGAAGCAGTAAATTTTATAAAACAAGATGGCCGACACTGAAAACCAGAGCAGCAGTTGAGAAAGCAATGCCGTGGTCGGGGTAATATAATCAAAAGTCT
This sequence comes from Nasonia vitripennis, assembly GCF_009193385.2. NCBI lineage: Eukaryota > Metazoa > Arthropoda > Insecta > Hymenoptera > Pteromalidae > Nasonia > Nasonia vitripennis. The sequence continues at coordinate 50,928 of NW_022279662.1, forward strand.
CGACTTATGATTGGATATTTAAAGTATATCATACTTCGATATGACAAATAATTTGCATGTCTAACGTATATTACGTCTTAAATGAAGAAGCAGTAAATTTTATAAAACAAGATGGCCGACACAGTAAATTTTATAAAACAAGATGGCCGACACTGAAAACCAGAGCAGCAGTTGAGAAAGCAATGCCGTTGTCGGGTAATATAATCAAAAGTCTCGACTTATGATTGGATATTTAAAGTATATCATACTTCGATATGACAAATAATTTGCATGTCTAACGTACGTCTTAAATGAAGAAGCAGTAAATTTTATAAAACAAGATGGCCGACACTGAAAACCAGAGCAGCAGTTGAGAAAGCAATGCCGTGGTCGGGGTAATATAATCAAAAGTCTCGACTTATGATTGGATATTTAAAGTATATCATACTTCGATATGACAAATAATTTGCATGTCTAACGTACGTCTTAAATGAAGAAGCAGTAAATTTTATAAAACAAGATGGCCGACACTGAAAACCAGAGCAGCAGTTGAGAAAGCAATGCCGTGGTCGGGGTAATATAATCAAAAGTCTCGACTTATGATTGGATATTTAAAGTATATCATACTTCGATATGACAAATAATTTGCATGTCTAACGTACGTCTTAAATGAAGAAGCAGTAAATTTTATAAAACAAGATGGCCGACACTGAAAACCAGAGCAGCAGTTGAGAAAGCAATGCCGTTGTCGGGGTAATATAATCAAAAGTCTCGACTTATGATTGGATATTTAAAGTATATCATACTTCGATATGACAAATAATTTGCATGTCTAACGTATATTACGTCTTAAATGAAGAAGCAGTAAATTTTATAAAACAAGATGGCCGACACTGAAAACCAGAGCAGCAGTTGAGAAAGCAATGCCGTGGTCGGGGTAATATAATCAAAAGTCTCGACTTATGATTGGATATTTAAAGTATATCATACTTCGATATGACAAATAATTTGCATGTCTAACGTACGTCTTAAATGAAGAAGCAGTAAATTTTATAAAACAAGATGGCCGACACTGAAAACCAGAGCAGCAGTTGAGAAAGCAATGCCGTGGTCGGGGTAATATAATCAAAAGTCTCGACTTATGATTGGATATTTAAAGTATATCATACTTCGATATGACAAATAATTTGCATGTCTAACGTATATTACGTCTTAAATGAAGAAGCAGTAAATTTTATAAAACAAGATGGCCGACACTGAAAACCAGAGCAGCAGTTGAGAAAGCAATGCCGTGTCGGGGTAATATAATCAAAAGTCTCGACTTATGATTGGATATTTAAAGTATATCATACATCGATATGACAAATAATTTGCATGTCTAACGTATATTACGTCTTAAATGAAAAGCAGTAAATTTTATAAAACAAGATGGCCGACACTGAAAACCAGAGCAGCAGTTGAGAAAGCAATGCCGTTGTCGGGGTAATATAATCAAAAGTCTCGACTTATGATTGGATATTTAAAGTATATCATACTTCGATATGACAAATAATTTGCATGTCTAACGTATATTACGTCTTAAATGAAGAAGCAGTAAATTTTATAAAACAAGATGGCCGACACTGAAAACCAGAGCAGCAGTTGAGAAAGCAATGCCGTTGTCGGGGTAATATAATCAAAAGTCTCGACTTATGATTGGATATTTAAAGTATATCATACATCGATATGACAAATAATTTGCATGTCTCACGTATATTACGTCTTAAATGAAGAAGCAGTAAATTTTATAAAACAAGATGGCCGACACAGTAAATTTTATAAAACAAGATGGCCGACACTGAAAACCAGAGCAGCAGTTGAGAAAGCAATGCCGTGGTTGGGGTAATATAATCAAAAGTCTCGACTTATGATTGGATATTTAAAGTATATCATACTTCGATATGACAAATAATTTGCATGTCTAACGTACGTCTTAAATGAAGAAGCAGTAAATTTTATAAAACAAGATGGCCGACACTGAAAACCAGAGCAGCAGTTGAGAAAGCAATGCCGTGGTCGGGGTAATATAATCAAAAGTCTCGACTTATGATTGGATATTTAAAGTATATCATACTTCGATATGACAAATAATTTGCATGTCTAACGTATATTACGTCTTAAATGAAGAAGCAGTAAATTTTATAAAACAAGATGGCCGACACAGTAAATTTTATAAAACAAGATGGCCGACACTGAAAACCAGAGCAGCAGTTGAGAAAGCAATGCCGTTGTCGGGGTAATATAATCAAAAGTCTCGACTTATGATTGGATATTTAAAGTATATCATACTTCGATATGACAAATAATTTGCATGTCTAACGTACGTCTTAAATGAAGAAGCAGTAAATTTTATAAAACAAGATGGCCGACACTGAAAACCAGAGCAGCAGTTGAGAAAGCAATGCCGTGGTCGGGGTAATATAATCAAAAGTCTCGACTTATGATTGGATATTTAAAGTATATCATACTTCGATATGACAAATAATTTGCATGTCTAACGTACGTCTTAAATGAAGAAGCAGTAAATTTTATAAAACAAGATGGCCGACACTGAAAACCAGAGCAGCAGTTGAGAAAGCAATGCCGTGGTCGGGGTAATATAATCAAAAGTCTCGACTTATGATTGGATATTTAAAGTATATCATACTTCGATATGACAAATAATTTGCATGTCTAACGTACGTCTTAAATGAAGAAGCAGTAAATTTTATAAAACAAGATGGCCGACACTGAAAACCAGAGCAGCAGTTGAGAAAGCAATGCCGTTGTCGGGGTAATATAATCAAAAGTCTCGACTTATGATTGGATATTTAAAGTATATCATACTTCGATATGACAAATAATTTGCATGTCTAACGTACGTCTTAAATGAAGAAGCAGTAAATTTTATAAAACAAGATGGCCGACACTGAAAACCAGAGCAGCAGTTGAGAAAGCAATGCCGTGGTCGGGGTAATATAATCAAAAGTCTCGACTTATGATTGGATATTTAAAGTATATCATACTTCGATATGACAAATAATTTGCATGTCTAACGTATATTACGTCTTAAATGAAGAAGCAGTAAATTTTATAAAACAAGATGGCCGACACTGAAAACCAGAGCAGCAGTTGAGAAAGCAATGCCGTGGTCGGGGTAATATAATCAAAAGTCTCGACTTATGATTGGATATTTAAAGTATATCATACTTCGATATGACAAATAATTTGCATGTCTAACGTATATTACGTCTTAAATGAAGAAGCAGTAAATTTTATAAAACAAGATGGCCGACACTGAAAACCAGAGCAGCAGTTGAGAAAGCAATGCCGTTGTCGGGGTAATATAATCAAAAGTCTCGACTTATGATTGGATATTTAAAGTATATCATACTTCGATATGACAAATAATTTGCATGTCTCACGTATATTACGTCTTAAATGAAGAAGCAGTAAATTTATAAAACAAGATGGCCGACACAGTAAATTTTATAAAACAAGATGGCCGACACTGAAAACCAGAGCAGCAGTTGAGAAAGCAATGCCGTGGTTGGGGTAATATAATCAAAAGTCTCGACTTATGATTGGATATTTAAAGTATATCATACTTCGATATGACAAATAATTTGCATGTCTAACGTACGTCTTAAATGAAGAAGCAGTAAATTTTATAAAACAAGATGGCCGACACTGAAAACCAGAGCAGCAGTTGAGAAAGCAATGCCGTGGTCGGGGTAATATAATCAAAAGTCTCGACTTATGATTGGATATTTAAAGTATATCATACTTCGATATGACAAATAATTTGCATGTCTAACGTATATTACGTCTTAAATGAAGAAGCAGTAAATTTTATAAAACAAGATGGCCGACACAGTAAATTTTATAAAACAAGATGGCCGACACTGAAAACCAGAGCAGCAGTTGAGAAAGCAATGCCGTGGTCGGGGTAATATAATCAAAAGTCTCGACTTATGATTGGATATTTAAAGTATATCATACTTCGATATGACAAATAATTTGCATGTCTAACGTACGTCTTAAATGAAGAAGCAGTAAATTTTATAAAACAAGATGGCCGACACTGAAAACCAGAGCAGCAGTTGAGAAAGCAATGCCGTGGTCGGGGTAATATAATCAAAAGTCTCGACTTATGATTGGATATTTAAAGTATATCATACTTCGATATGACAAATAATTTGCATGTCTAACGTACGTCTTAAATGAAGAAGCAGTAAATTTTATAAAACAAGATGGCCGACACTGAAAACCAGAGCAGCAGTTGAGAAAGCAATGCCGTGGTCGGGGTAATATAATCAAAAGTCTCGACTTATGATTGGATATTTAAAGTATATCATACTTCGATATGACAAATAATTTGCATGTCTAACGTACGTCTTAAATGAAGAAGCAGTAAATTTTATAAAACAAGATGGCCGACACTGAAAACCAGAGCAGCAGTTGAGAAAGCAATGCCGTGGTCGGGGTAATATAATCAAAAGTCTCGACTTATGATTGGATATTTAAAGTATATCATACTTCGATATGACAAATAATTTGCATGTCTAACGTATATTACGTCTTAAATGAAGAAGCAGTAAATTTTATAAAACAAGATGGCCGACACTGAAAACCAGAGCAGCAGTTGAGAAAGCAATGCCGTGGTCGGGGTAATATAATCAAAAGTCTCGACTTATGATTGGATATTTAAAGTATATCATACTTCGATATGACAAATAATTTGCATGTCTAACGTACGTCTTAAATGAAGAAGCAGTAAATTTTATAAAACAAGATGGCCGACACTGAAAACCAGAGCAGCAGTTGAGAAAGCAATGCCGTGGTCGGGGTAATATAATCAAAAGTCTCGACTTATGATTGGATATTTAAAGTATATCATACTTCGATATGACAAATAATTTGCATGTCTAACGTATATTACGTCTTAAATGAAGAAGCAGTAAATTTTATAAAACAAGATGGCCGACACTGAAAACCAGAGCAGCAGTTGAGAAAGCAATGCCGTGGTCGGGGTAATATAATCAAAAGTCTCGACTTATGATTGGATATTTAAAGTATATCATACTTCGATATGACAAATAATTTGCATGTCTAACGTATATTACGTCTTAAATGAAGAAGCAGTAAATTTTATAAAACAAGATGGCCGACACTGAAAACCAGAGCAGCAGTTGAGAAAGCAATGCCGTTGTCGGGGTAATATAATCAAAAGTCTCGACTTATGATTGGATATTTAAAGTATATCATACATCGATATGACAAATAATTTGCATGTCTAACGTATATTACGTCTTAAATGAAGAAGCAGTAAATTTTATAAAACAAGATGGCCGACACAGTAAATTTTATAAAACAAGATGGCCGACACTGAAAACCAGAGCAGCAGTTGAGAAAGCAATGCCGTGGTTGGGGTAATATAATCAAAAGTCTCGACTTATGATTGGATATTTAAAGTATATCATACTTCGATATGACAAATAATTTGCATGTCTAACGTACGTCTTAAATGAAGAAGCAGTAAATTTTATAAAACAAGATGGCCGACACTGAAAACCAGAGCAGCAGTTGAGAAAGCAATGCCGTGGTCGGGGTAATATAATCAAAAGTCTCGACTTATGATTGGATATTTAAAGTATATCATACTTCGATATGACAAATAATTTGCATGTCTAACGTACGTCTTAAATGAAGAAGCAGTAAATTTTATAAAACAAGATGGCCGACACTGAAAACCAGAGCAGCAGTTGAGAAAGCAATGCCGTGGTCGGGGTAATATAATCAAAAGTCTCGACTTATGATTGGATATTTAAAGTATATCATACTTCGATATGACAAATAATTTGCATGTCTAACGTACGTCTTAAATGAAGAAGCAGTAAATTTTATAAAACAAGATGGCCGACACTGAAAACCAGAGCAGCAGTTGAGAAAGCAATGCCGTTGTCGGGGTAATATAATCAAAAGTCTCGACTTATGATTGGATATTTAAAGTATATCATACTTCGATATGACAAATAATTTGCATGTCTAACGTATATTACGTCTTAAATGAAGAAGCAGTAAATTTTATAAAACAAGATGGCCGACACTGAAAACCAGAGCAGCAGTTGAGAAAGCAATGCCGTGGTCGGGGTAATATAATCAAAAGTCTCGACTTATGATTGGATATTTAAAGTATATCATACTTCGATATGACAAATAATTTGCATGTCTAACGTATATTACGTCTTAAATGAAGAAGCAGTAAATTTTATAAAACAAGATGGCCGACACTGAAAACCAGAGCAGCAGTTGAGAAAGCAATGCCGTTGTCGGGGTAATATAATCAAAAGTCTCGACTTATGATTGGATATTTAAAGTATATCATACATCGATATGACAAATAATTTGCATGTCTCACGTATATTACGTCTTAAATGAAGAAGCAGTAAATTTTATAAAACAAGATGGCCGACACAGTAAATTTTATAAAACAAGATGGCCGACACTGAAAACCAGAGCAGCAGTTGAGAAAGCAATGCCGTGGTTGGGGTAATATAATCAAAAGTCTCGACTTATGATTGGATATTTAAAGTATATCATACTTCGATATGACAAATAATTTGCATGTCTAACGTACGTCTTAAATGAAGAAGCAGTAAATTTTATAAAACAAGATGGCCGACACTGAAAACCAGAGCAGCAGTTGAGAAAGCAATGCCGTGGTCGGGGTAATATAATCAAAAGTCTCGACTTATGATTGGATATTTAAAGTATATCATACTTCGATATGACAAATAATTTGCATGTCTAACGTATATTACGTCTTAAATGAAGAAGCAGTAAATTTTATAAAACAAGATGGCCGACACAGTAAATTTTATAAAACAAGATGGCCGACACTGAAAACCAGAGCAGCAGTTGAGAAAGCAATGCCGTGGTCGGGGTAATATAATCAAAAGTCTCGACTTATGATTGGATATTTAAAGTATATCATACTTCGATATGACAAATAATTTGCATGTCTAACGTACGTCTTAAATGAAGAAGCAGTAAATTTTATAAAACAAGATGGCCGACACTGAAAACCAGAGCAGCAGTTGAGAAAGCAATGCCGTGGTGGGGTAATATAATCAAAAGTCTCGACTTATGATTGGATATTTAAAGTATATCATACTTCGATATGACAAATAATTTGCATGTCTAACGTACGTCTTAAATGAAGAAGCAGTAAATTTTATAAAACAAGATGGCCGACACTGAAAACCAGAGCAGCAGTTGAGAAAGCAATGCCGTTGTCGGGGTAATATAATCAAAAGTCTCGACTTATGATTGGATATTTAAAGTATATCATACATCGATATGACAAATAATTTGCATGTCTAACGTATATTACGTCTTAAATGAAGAAGCAGTAAATTTTATAAAACAAGATGGCCGACACTGAAAACCAGAGCAGCAGTTGAGAAAGCAATGCCGTGGTCGGGGTAATATAATCAAAAGTCTCGACTTATGATTGGATATTTAAAGTATATCATACTTCGATATGACAAATAATTTGCATGTCTAACGTATATTACGTCTTAAATGAAGAAGCAGTAAATTTTATAAAACAAGATGGCCGACACTGAAAACCAGAGCAGCAGTTGAGAAAGCAATGCCGTTGTCGGGGTAATATAATCAAAAGTCTCGACTTATGATTGGATATTTAAAGTATATCATACATCGATATGACAAATAATTTGCATGTCTCACGTATATTACGTCTTAAATGAAGAAGCAGTAAATTTTATAAAACAAGATGGCCGACACAGTAATTTTATAAAACAAGATGGCCGACACAGTAAATTTTATAACAAGATGGCCGACACTGAAAACCAGAGCAGCAGTTGAGAAAGCAATGCCGTGGTTGGGGTAATATAATCAAAAGTCTCGACTTATGATTGGATATTTAAAGTATATCATACTTCGATATGACAAATAATTTGCATGTCTAACGTATATTACGTCTTAAATGAAGAAGCAGTAAATTTTATAAAACAAGATGGCCGACACTGAAAACCAGAGCAGCAGTTGAGAAAGCAATGCCGTTGTCGGGGTAATATAATCAAAAGTCTCGACTTATGATTGGATATTTAAAGTATATCATACATCGATATGACAAATAATTTGCATGTCTCACGTATATTACGTCTTAAATGAAGAAGCAGTAAATTTTATAAAACAAGATGGCCGACACAGTAAATTTTATAAAACAAGAGGCAGCAGTTGAGAAAGCAATGCCGTGGTCGGGGTAATATAATCAAAAGTCTCGACTTATGATTGGATATTTAAAGTATATCATACTTCGATATGACAAATAATTTGCATGTCTAACGTACGTCTTAAATGAAGAAGCAGTAAATTTTATAAAACAAGATGGCCGACACTGAAAACCAGAGCAGCAGTTGAGAAAGCAATGCCGTGGTCGGGGTAATATAATCAAAAGTCTCGACTTATGATTGGATATTTAAAGTATATCATACTTCGATATGACAAATAATTTGCATGTCTAACGTATATTACGTCTTAAATGAAGAAGCAGTAAATTTTATAAAACAAGATGGCCGACACAGTAAATTTTATAAAACAAGATGGCCGACACTGAAAACCAGAGCAGCAGTTGAGAAAGCAATGCCGTGGTCGGGGTAATATAATCAAAAGTCTCGACTTATGATTGGATATTTAAAGTATATCATACTTCGATATGACAAATAATTTGCATGTCTAACGTACGTCTTAAATGAAGAAGCAGTAAATTTTATAAAACAAGATGGCCGACACTGAAAACCAGAGCAGCAGTTGAGAAAGCAATGCCGTGGTCGGGGTAATATAATCAAAAGTCTCGACTTATGATTGGATATTTAAAGTATATCATACTTCGATATGACAAATAATTTGCATGTCTAACGTACGTCTTAAATGAAGAAGCAGTAAATTTTATAAAACAAGATGGCCGACACTGAAAACCAGAGCAGCAGTTGAGAAAGCAATGCCGTTGTCGGGGTAATATAATCAAAAGTCTCGACTTATGATTGGATATTTAAAGTATATCATACTTCGATATGACAAATAATTTGCATGTCTAACGTATATTACGTCTTAAATGAAGAAGCAGTAAATTTTATAAAACAAGATGGCCGACACTGAAAACCAGAGCAGCAGTTGAGAAAGCAATGCCGTGGTCGGGGTAATATAATCAAAAGTCTCGACTTATGATTGGATATTTAAAGTATATCATACTTCGATATGACAAATAATTTGCATGTCTAACGTATATTACGTCTTAAATGAAGAAGCAGTAAATTTTATAAAACAAGATGGCCGACACTGAAAACCAGAGCAGCAGTTGAGAAAGCAATGCCGTTGTCGGGGTAATATAATCAAAAGTCTCGACTTATGATTGGATATTTAAAGTATATCATACATCGATATGACAAATAATTTGCATGTCTACGTATATTACGTCTTAAATGAAGAAGCAGTAAATTTTATAAAACAAGATGGCCGACACAGTAAATTTTATAAAACAAGATGGCCGACACAGTAAATTTTATAAAACAAGATGGCCGACACTGAAAACCAGAGCAGCAGTTGAGAAAGCAATGCCGTGGTTGGGGTAATATAATCAAAAGTCTCGACTTATGATTGGATATTTAAAGTATATCATACTTCGATATGACAAATAATTTGCATGTCTAACGTACGTCTTAAATGAAGAAGCAGTAAATTTTATAAAACAAGATGGCCGACACTGAAAACCAGAGCAGCAGTTGAGAAAGCAATGCCGTGGTCGGGGTAATATAATCAAAAGTCTCGACTTATGATTGGATATTTAAAGTATATCATACTTCGATATGACAAATAATTTGCATGTCTAACGTACGTCTTAAATGAAGAAGCAGTAAATTTTATAAAACAAGATGGCCGACACTGAAAACCAGAGCAGCAGTTGAGAAAGCAATGCCGTTGTCGGGGTAATATAATCAAAAGTCTCGACTTATGATTGGATATTTAAAGTATATCATACTTCGATATGACAAATAATTTGCATGTCTAACGTATATTACGTCTTAAATGAAGAAGCAGTAAATTTTATAAAACAAGATGGCCGACACTGAAAACCAGAGCAGCAGTTGAGAAAGCAATGCCGTTGTCGGGGTAATATAATCAAAAGTCTCGACTTATGATTGGATATTTAAAGTATATCATACATCGATATGACAAATAATTTGCATGTCTAACGTATATTACGTCTTAAATGAAGAAGCAGTAAATTTTATAAAACAAGATGGCCGACACAGTAAATTTTATAAAACAAGATGGCCGACACTGAAAACCAGAGCAGCAGTTGAGAAAGCAATGCCGTGGTTGGGGTAATATAATCAAAAGTCTCGACTTATGATTGGATATTTAAAGTATATCATACTTCGATATGACAAATAATTTGCATGTCTAACGTACGTCTTAAATGAAGAAGCAGTAAATTTTATAAAACAAGATGGCCGACACTGAAAACCAGAGCAGCAGTTGAGAAAGCAATGCCGTGGTCGGGGTAATATAATCAAAAGTCTCGACTTATGATTGGATATTTAAAGTATATCATACTTCGATATGACAAATAATTTGCATGTCTAACGTACGTCTTAAATGAAGAAGCAGTAAATTTTATAAAACAAGATGGCCGACACTGAAAACCAGAGCAGCAGTTGAGAAAGCAATGCCGTGGTCGGGGTAATATAATCAAAAGTCTCGACTTATGATTGGATATTTAAAGTATATCATACTTCGATATGACAAATAATTTGCATGTCTAACGTACGTCTTAAATGAAGAAGCAGTAAATTTTATAAAACAAGATGGCCGACACTGAAAACCAGAGCAGCAGTTGAGAAAGCAATGCCGTTGTCGGGGTAATATAATCAAAAGTCTCGACTTATGATTGGATATTTAAAGTATATCATACTTCGATATGACAAATAATTTGCATGTCTAACGTATATTACGTCTTAAATGAAGAAGCAGTAAATTTTATAAAACAAGATGGCCGACACTGAAAACCAGAGCAGCAGTTGAGAAAGCAATGCCGTGGTCGGGGTAATATAATCAAAAGTCTCGACTTATGATTGGATATTTAAAGTATATCATACTTCGATATGACAAATAATTTGCATGTCTAACGTATATTACGTCTTAAATGAAGAAGCAGTAAATTTTATAAAACAAGATGGCCGACACTGAAAACCAGAGCAGCAGTTGAGAAAGCAATGCCGTTGTCGGGGTAATATAATCAAAAGTCTCGACTTATGATTGGATATTTAAAGTATATCATACATCGATATGACAAATAATTTGCATGTCTCACGTATATTACGTCTTAAATGAAGAAGCAGTAAATTTTATAAAACAAGATGGCCGACACAGTAAATTTTATAAAACAAGATGGCCGACACTGAAAACCAGAGCAGCAGTTGAGAAAGCAATGCCGTGGTTGGGGTAATATAATCAAAAGTCTCGACTTATGATTGGATATTTAAAGTATATCATACTTCGATATGACAAATAATTTGCATGTCTAACGTACGTCTTAAATGAAGAAGCAGTAAATTTTATAAAACAAGATGGCCGACACTGAAAACCAGAGCAGCAGTTGAGAAAGCAATGCCGTGGTCGGGGTAATATAATCAAAAGTCTCGACTTATGATTGGATATTTAAAGTATATCATACTTCGATATGACAAATAATTTGCATGTCTAACGTATATTACGTCTTAAATGAAGAAGCAGTAAATTTTATAAAACAAGATGGCCGACACAGTAAATTTTATAAAACAAGATGGCCGACACTGAAAACCAGAGCAGCAGTTGAGAAAGCAATGCCGTTGTCGGGGTAATATAATCAAAAGTCTCGACTTATGATTGGATATTTAAAGTATATCATACTTCGATATGACAAATAATTTGCATGTCTAACGTACGTCTTAAATGAAGAAGCAGTAAATTTTATAAAACAAGATGGCCGACACTGAAAACCAGAGCAGCAGTTGAGAAAGCAATGCCGTGGTCGGGGTAATATAATCAAAAGTCTCGACTTATGATTGGATATTTAAAGTATATCATACTTCGATATGACAAATAATTTGCATGTCTAACGTACGTCTTAAATGAAGAAGCAGTAAATTTTATAAAACAAGATGGCCGACACTGAAAACCAGAGCAGCAGTTGAGAAAGCAATGCCGTTGTCGGGGTAATATAATCAAAAGTCTCGACTTATGATTGGATATTTAAAGTATATCATACATCGATATGACAAATAATTTGCATGTCTAACGTATATTACGTCTTAAATGAAGAAGCAGTAAATTTTATAAAACAAGATGGCCGACACTGAAAACCAGAGCAGCAGTTGAGAAAGCAATGCCGTGGTCGGGGTAATATAATCAAAAGTCTCGACTTATGATTGGATATTTAAAGTATATCATACTTCGATATGACAAATAATTTGCATGTCTAACGTATATTACGTCTTAAATGAAGAAGCAGTAAATTTTATAAAACAAGATGGCCGACACTGAAAACCAGAGCAGCAGTTGAGAAAGCAATGCCGTTGTCGGGGTAATATAATCAAAAGTCTCGACTTATGATTGGATATTTAAAGTATATCATACATCGATATGACAAATAATTTGCATGTCTCACGTATATTACGTCTTAAATGAAGAAGCAGTAAATTTTATAAAACAAGATGGCCGACAGTAAATTTTATAAAACAAGATGGCCGACACAGTAAATTTATAAACAAGATGGCCGACACTGAAAACCAGAGCAGCAGTTGAGAAAGCAATGCCGTGGTTGGGGTAATATAATCAAAAGTCTCGACTTATGATTGGATATTTAAAGTATATCATACTTCGATATGACAAATAATTTGCATGTCTAACGTATATTACGTCTTAAATGAAGAAGCAGTAAATTTTATAAAACAAGATGGCCGACACTGAAAACCAGAGCAGCAGTTGAGAAAGCAATGCCGTTGTCGGGGTAATATAATCAAAAGTCTCGACTTATGATTGGATATTTAAAGTATATCATACTTCGATATGACAAATAATTTGCATGTCTCACGTATATTACGTCTTAAATGAAGAAGCAGTAAATTTTATAAAACAAGATGGCCGACACAGTAAATTTTATAAAACAAGATGGCCGACACTGAAAACCAGAGCAGCAGTTGAGAAAGCAATGCCGTGGTTGGGGTAATATAATCAAAAGTCTCGACTTATGATTGGATATTTAAAGTATATCATACTTCGATATGACAAATAATTTGCATGTCTAACGTACGTCTTAAATGAAGAAGCAGTAAATTTTATAAAACAAGATGGCCGACACTGAAAACCAGAGCAGCAGTTGAGAAAGCAATGCCGTGGTCGGGGTAATATAATCAAAAGTCTCGACTTATGATTGGATATTTAAAGTATATCATACTTCGATATGACAAATAATTTGCATGTCTAACGTATATTACGTCTTAAATGAAGAAGCAGTAAATTTTATAAAACAAGATGGCCGACACAGTAAATTTTATAAAACAAGATGGCCGACACTGAAAACCAGAGCAGCAGTTGAGAAAGCAATGCCGTTGTCGGGGTAATATAATCAAAAGTCTCGACTTATGATTGGATATTTAAAGTATATCATACTTCGATATGACAAATAATTTGCATGTCTAACGTACGTCTTAAATGAAGAAGCAGTAAATTTTATAAAACAAGATGGCCGACACTGAAAACCAGAGCAGCAGTTGAGAAAGCAATGCCGTGGTTGGGGTAATATAATCAAAAGTCTCGACTTATGATTGGATATTTAAAGTATATCATACTTCGATATGACAAATAATTTGCATGTCTAACGTACGTCTTAAATGAAGAAGCAGTAAATTTTATAAAACAAGATGGCCGACACTGAAAACCAGAGCAGCAGTTGAGAAAGCAATGCCGTTGTCGGGGTAATATAATCAAAAGTCTCGACTTATGATTGGATATTTAAAGTATATCATACTTCGATATGACAAATAATTTGCATGTCTAACGTATATTACGTCTTAAATGAAGAAGCAGTAAATTTTATAAAACAAGATGGCCGACACTGAAAACCAGAGCAGCAGTTGAGAAAGCAATGCCGTGGTCGGGGTAATATAATCAAAAGTCTCGACTTATGATTGGATATTTAAAGTATATCATACTTCGATATGACAAATAATTTGCATGTCTAACGTATATTACGTCTTAAATGAAGAAGCAGTAAATTTTATAAAACAAGATGGCCGACACTGAAAACCAGAGCAGCAGTTGAGAAAGCAATGCCGTTGTCGGGGTAATATAATCAAAAGTCTCGAATTATGATTGGATATTTAAAGTATATCATACATCGATATGACAAATAATTTGCATGTCTCACGTATATTACGTCTTAAATGAAGAAGCAGTAAATTTTATAAAACAAGATGGCCGACACAGTAAATTTTATAAAACAGTAAATTTTATAAAACAAGATGGCCGACACTGAAAACCAGAGCAGCAGTTGAGAAAGCAATGCCGTGGTCGGGGTAATATAATCAAAAGTCTCGACTTATGATTGGATATTTAAAGTATATCATACTTCGATATGACAAATAATTTGCATGTCTAACGTACGTCTTAAATGAAGAAGCAGTAAATTTTATAAAACAAGATGGCCGACACTGAAAACCAGAGCAGCAGTTGAGAAAGCAATGCCGTGGTCGGGGTAATATAATCAAAAGTCTCGACTTATGATTGGATATTTAAAGTATATCATACTTCGATATGACAAATAATTTGCATGTCTAACGTACGTCTTAAATGAAGAAGCAGTAAATTTTATAAAACAAGATGGCCGACACTGAAAACCAGAGCAGCAGTTGAGAAAGCAATGCCGTTGTCGGGGTAATATAATCAAAAGTCTCGACTTATGATTGGATATTTAAAGTATATCATACTTCGATATGACAAATAATTTGCATGTCTAACGTATATTACGTCTTAAATGAAGAAGCAGTAAATTTTATAAAACAAGATGGCCGACACTGAAAACCAGAGCAGCAGTTGAGAAAGCAATGCCGTGGTCGGGGTAATATAATCAAAAGTCTCGACTTATGATTGGATATTTAAAGTATATCATACTTCGATATGACAAATAATTTGCATGTCTAACGTATATTACGTCTTAAATGAAGAAGCAGTAAATTTTATAAAACAAGATGGCCGACACTGAAAACCAGAGCAGCAGTTGAGAAAGCAATGCCGTTGTCGGGGTAATATAATCAAAAGTCTCGACTTATGATTGGATATTTAAAGTATATCATACATCGATATGACAAATAATTTGCATGTCTAACGTATATTACGTCTTAAATGAAGAAGCAGTAAATTTTATAAAACAAGATGGCCGACGCTGATAACACAGAGCAGCAGTTGAGAAAGCAATGCCGTGGTCGGGGTAATATAATCAAAAGTCTCGACTTATGATTGGATATTTAAAGTATATCATACTTCGATATGACAAATAATTTGCATGTCTAACGTATATTACGTCTTAAATGAAGAAGCAGTAAATTTTATAAAACAAGATGGCCGACACTGAAAACCAGAGCAGCAGTTGAGAAAGCAATGCCGTTGTCGGGGTAATATAATCAAAAGTCTCGACTTATGATTGGATATTTAAAGTATATCATACATCGATATGACAAATAATTTGCATGTCTCACGTATATTACGTCTTAAATGAAGAAGCAGTAAATTTTATAAAACAAGATGGCCGACACAGTAAATTTTATAAAACAAGATGGCCGACACTGAAAACCAGAGCAGCAGTTGAGAAAGCAATGCCGTGTTGGGGTAATATAATCAAAAGTCTCGACTTATGATTGGATATTTAAAGTATATCATACTTCGATATGACAAATAATTTGCATGTCTAACGTACGTCTTAAATGAAGAAGCAGTAAATTTTATAAAACAAGATGGCCGACACTGAAAACCAGAGCAGCAGTTGAGAAAGCAATGCCGTGGTTGGGGTAATATAATCAAAAGTCTCGACTTATGATTGGATATTTAAAGTATATCATACTTCGATATGACAAATAATTTGCATGTCTAACGTACGTCTTAAATGAAGAAGCAGTAAATTTTATAAAACAAGATGGCCGACACTGAAAACCAGAGCAGCAGTTGAGAAAGCAATGCCGTGGTCGGGGTAATATAATCAAAAGTCTCGACTTATGATTGGATATTTAAAGTATATCATACTTCGATATGACAAATAATTTGCATGTCTAACGTACGTCTTAAATGAAGAAGCAGTAAATTTTATAAAACAAGATGGCCGACACTGAAAACCAGAGCAGCAGTTGAGAAAGCAATGCCGTGGTCGGGGTAATATAATCAAAAGTCTCGACTTATGATTGGATATTTAAAGTATATCATACTTCGATATGACAAATAATTTGCATGTCTAACGTACGTCTTAAATGAAGAAGCAGTAAATTTTATAAAACAAGATGGCCGACACTGAAAACCAGAGCAGCAGTTGAGAAAGCAATGCCGTGGTCGGGGTAATATAATCAAAAGTCTCGACTTATGATTGGATATTTAAAGTATATCATACTTCGATATGACAAATAATTTGCATGTCTAACGTACGTCTTAAATGAAGAAGCAGTAAATTTTATAAAACAAGATGGCCGACACTGAAAACCAGAGCAGCAGTTGAGAAAGCAATGCCGTTGTCGGGGTAATATAATCAAAAGTCTCGACTTATGATTGGATATTTAAAGTATATCATACTTCGATATGACAAATAATTTGCATGTCTAACGTATATTACGTCTTAAATGAAGAAGCAGTAAATTTTATAAAACAAGATGGCCGACACTGAAAACCAGAGCAGCAGTTGAGAAAGCAATGCCGTGGTTGGGGTAATATAATCAAAAGTCTCGACTTATGATTGGATATTTAAAGTATATCATACTTCGATATGACAAATAATTTGCATGTCTAACGTACGTCTTAAATGAAGAAGCAGTAAATTTTATAAAACAAGATGGCCGACACTGAAAACCAGAGCAGCAGTTGAGAAAGCAATGCCGTGGTCGGGGTAATATAATCAAAAGTCTCGACTTATGATTGGATATTTAAAGTATATCATACTTCGATATGACAAATAATTTGCATGTCTAACGTATATTACGTCTTAAATGAAGAAGCAGTAAATTTTATAAAACAAGATGGCCGACACTGAAAACAGAGCAGCAGTTGAGAAAGCAATGCCGTTGTCGGGGTAATATAATCAAAAGTCTCGACTTATGATTGGATATTTAAAGTATATCATACTTCGATATGACAAATAATTTGCATGTCTAACGTATATTACGTCTTAAATGAAGAAGCAGTAAATTTTATAAAACAAGATGGCCGACACAGTAAATTTTATAAAACAAGATGGCCGACACTGAAAACCAGAGCAGCAGTTGAGAAAGCAATGCCGTGGTTGGGGTAATATAATCAAAAGTCTCGACTTATGATTGGATATTTAAAGTATATCATACTTCGATATGACAAATAATTTGCATGTCTAACGTACGTCTTAAATGAAGAAGCAGTAAATTTTATAAAACAAGATGGCCGACACTGAAAACCAGAGCAGCAGTTGAGAAAGCAATGCCGTTGTCGGGGTAATATAATCAAAAGTCTCGACTTATGATTGGATATTTAAAGTATATCATACATCGATATGACAAATAATTTGCATGTCTAACGTATATTACGTCTTAAATGAAGAAGCAGTAAATTTTATAAAACAAGATGGCCGACACTGAAAACCAGAGCAGCAGTTGAGAAAGCAATGCCGTGTCGGGGTAATATAATCAAAAGTCTCGACTTATGATTGGATATTTAAAGTATATCATACTTCGATATGACAAATAATTTGCATGTCTAACGTATATTACGTCTTAAATGAAGAAGCAGTAAATTTTATAAAACAAGATGGCCGACACTGAAAACCAGAGCAGCAGTTGAGAAAGCAATGCCGTTGTCGGGGTAATATAATCAAAAGTCTCGACTTATGATTGGATATTTAAAGTATATCATACATCGATATGACAAATAATTTGCATGTCTCACGTATATTACGTCTTAAATGAAGAAGCAGTAAATTTTATAAAACAAGATGGCCGACACAGTAAATTTTATAAAACAAGATGGCCGACACTGAAAACCAGAGCAGCAGTTGAGAAAGCAATGCCGTGGTGGGGTAATATAATCAAAAGTCTCGACTTATGATTGGATATTTAAAGTATATCATACTTCGATATGACAAATAATTTGCATGTCTAACGTACGTCTTAAATGAAGAAGCAGTAAATTTTATAAAACAAGATGGCCGACACTGAAAACCAGAGCAGCAGTTGAGAAAGCAATGCCGTGGTCGGGGTAATATAATCAAAAGTCTCGACTTATGATTGGATATTTAAAGTATATCATACTTCGATATGACAAATAATTTGCATGTCTAACGTATATTACGTCTTAAATGAAGAAGCAGTAAATTTTATAAAACAAGATGGCCGACACAGTAAATTTTATAAAACAAGATGGCCGACACTGAAAACCAGAGCAGCAGTTGAGAAAGCAATGCCGTTGTCGGGGTAATATAATCAAAAGTCTCGACTTATGATTGGATATTTAAAGTATATCATACTTCGATATGACAAATAATTTGCATGTCTAACGTACGTCTTAAATGAAGAAGCAGTAAATTTTATAAAACAAGATGGCCGACACTGAAAACCAGAGCAGCAGTTGAGAAAGCAATGCCGTGGTTGGGGTAATATAATCAAAAGTCTCGACTTATGATTGGATATTTAAAGTATATCATACTTCGATATGACAAATAATTTGCATGTCTAACGTACGTCTTAAATGAAGAAGCAGTAAATTTTATAAAACAAGATGGCCGACACTGAAAACCAGAGCAGCAGTTGAGAAAGCAATGCCGTTGTCGGGGTAATATAATCAAAAGTCTCGACTTATGATTGGATATTTAAAGTATATCATACATCGATATGACAAATAATTTGCATGTCTAACGTATATTACGTCTTAAATGAAGAAGCAGTAAATTTTATAAAACAAGATGGCCGACACTGAAAACCAGAGCAGCAGTTGAGAAAGCAATGCCGTGGTCGGGGTAATATAATCAAAAGTCTCGACTTATGATTGGATATTTAAAGTATATCATACTTCGATATGACAAATAATTTGCATGTCTAACGTATATTACGTCTTAAATGAAGAAGCAGTAAATTTTATAAAACAAGATGGCCGACACTGAAAACCAGAGCAGCAGTTGAGAAAGCAATGCCGTTGTCGGGGTAATATAATCAAAAGTCTCGACTTATGATTGGATATTTAAAGTATATCATACATCGATATGACAAATAATTTGCATGTCTCACGTATATTACGTCTTAAATGAAGAAGCAGTAAATTTTATAAAACAAGATGGCCGACACAGTAAATTTTATAAAACAAGATGGCCGACACAGTAAATTTTATAAAACAAGATGGCCGACACTGAAAACCAGAGCAGCAGTTGAGAAAGCAATGCCGTGGTTGGGGTAATATAATCAAAAGTCTCGACTTATGATTGGATATTTAAAATATATCATACTTCGATATGACAAATAATTTGCATGTCTAACGTATATTACGTCTTAAATGAAGAAGCAGTAAATTTTATAAAACAAGATGGCCGACACTGAAAACCAGAGCAGCAGTTGAGAAAGCAATGCCGTTGTCGGGGTAATATAATCAAAAGTCTCGACTTATGATTGGATATTTAAAGTATATCATACATCGATATGACAAATAATTTGCATGTCTCACGTATATTACGTCTTAAATGAAGAAGCAGTAAATTTTATAAAACAAGATGGCCGACACAGTAAATTTTATAAAACAAGATGGCCGACACTGAAAACCAGAGCAGCAGTTGAGAAAGCAATGCCGTGGTTGGGGTAATATAATCAAAAGTCTCGACTTATGATTGGATATTTAAAGTATATCATACTTCGATATGACAAATAATTTGCATGTCTAACGTACGTCTTAAATGAAGAAGCAGTAAATTTTATAAAACAAGATGGCCGACACTGAAAACCAGAGCAGCAGTTGAGAAAGCAATGCCGTGGTCGGGGTAATATAATCAAAAGTCTCGACTTATGATTGGATATTTAAAGTATATCATACTTCGATATGACAAATAATTTGCATGTCTAACGTATATTACGTCTTAAATGAAGAAGCAGTAAATTTTATAAAACAAGATGGCCGACACAGTAAATTTTATAAAACAAGATGGCCGACACTGAAAACCAGAGCAGCAGTTGAGAAAGCAATGCCGTTGTCGGGGTAATATAATCAAAAGTCTCGACTTATGATTGGATATTTAAAGTATATCATACTTCGATATGACAAATAATTTGCATGTCTAACGTACGTCTTAAATGAAGAAGCAGTAAATTTTATAAAACAAGATGGCCGACACTGAAAACCAGAGCAGCAGTTGAGAAAGCAATGCCGTGGTTGGGGTAATATAATCAAAAGTCTCGACTTATGATTGGATATTTAAAGTATATCATACTTCGATATGACAAATAATTTGCATGTCTAACGTACGTCTTAAATGAAGAAGCAGTAAATTTTATAAAACAAGATGGCCGACACTGAAAACCAGAGCAGCAGTTGAGAAAGCAATGCCGTTGTCGGGGTAATATAATCAAAAGTCTCGACTTATGATTGGATATTTAAAGTATATCATACTTCGATATGACAAATAATTTGCATGTCTAACGTATATTACGTCTTAAATGAAGAAGCAGTAAATTTTATAAAACAAGATGGCCGACACTGAAAACCAGAGCAGCAGTTGAGAAAGCAATGCCGTGGTCGGGGTAATATAATCAAAAGTCTCGACTTATGATTGGATATTTAAATATATCATACTTCGATATGACAAATAATTTGCATGTCTAACGTATATTACGTCTTAAATGAAGAAGCAGTAAATTTTATAAAACAAGATGGCCGACACTGAAAACCAGAGCAGCAGTTGAGAAAGCAATGCCGTTGTCGGGGTAATATAATCAAAAGTCTCGAATTATGATTGGATATTTAAAGTATATCATACATCGATATGACAAATAATTTGCATGTCTCACGTATATTACGTCTTAAATGAAGAAGCAGTAAATTTTATAAAACAAGATGGCCGACACAGTAAATTTTATAAAACAAGATGGCCGACACAGTAAATTTTATAAAACAAGATGGCCGACACTGAAAACCAGAGCAGCAGTTGAGAAAGCAATGCCGTGGTTGGGGTAATATAATCAAAAGTCTCGACTTATGATTGGATATTTAAAGTATATCATACTTCGATATGACAAATAATTTGCATGTCTAACGTACGTCTTAAATGAAGAAGCAGTAAATTTTATAAAACAAGATGGCCGACACTGAAAACCAGAGCAGCAGTTGAGAAAGCAATGCCGTGGTCGGGGTAATATAATCAAAAGTCTCGACTTATGATTGGATATTTAAAGTATATCATACTTCGATATGACAAATAATTTGCATGTCTAACGTATATTACGTCTTAAATGAAGAAGCAGTAAATTTTATAAAACAAGATGGCCGACACTGAAAACCAGAGCAGCAGTTGAGAAAGCAATGCCGTGTCGGGGTAATATAATCAAAAGTCTCGACTTATGATTGGATATTTAAAGTATATCATACATCGATATGACAAATAATTTGCATGTCTAACGTATATTACGTCTTAAATGAAGAAGCAGTAAATTTTATAAAACAAGATGGCCGACACTGAAAACCAGAGCAGCAGTTGAGAAAGCAATGCCGTTGTCGGGGTAATATAATCAAAAGTCTCGACTTATGATTGGATATTTAAAGTATATCATACTTCGATATGACAAATAATTTGCATGTCTAACGTATATTACGTCTTAAATGAAGAAGCAGTAAATTTTATAAAACAAGATGGCCGACACTGAAAACCAGAGCAGCAGTTGAGAAAGCAATGCCGTTGTCGGGGTAATATAATCAAAAGTCTCGACTTATGATTGGATATTTAAAGTATATCATACTTCGATATGACAAATAATTTGCATGTCTAACGTACGTCTTAAATGAAGAAGCAGTAAATTTTATAAAACAAGATGGCCGACACTGAAAACCAGAGCAGCAGTTGAGAAAGCAATGCCGTTGTCGGGGTAATATAATCAAAAGTCTCGACTTATGATTGGATATTTAAAGTATATCATACTTCGATATGACAAATAATTTGCATGTCTAACGTACGTCTTAAATGAAGAAGCAGTAAATTTTATAAAACAAGATGGCCGACACTGAAAACCAGAGCAGCAGTTGAGAAAGCAATGCCGTGGTCGGGGTAATATAATCAAAAGTCTCGACTTATGATTGGATATTTAAAGTATATCATACTTCGATATGACAAATAATTTGCATGTCTAACGTATATTACGTCTTAAATGAAGAAGCAGTAAATTTTATAAAACAAGATGGCCGACACTGAAAACCAGAGCAGCAGTTGAGAAAGCAATGCCGTTGTCGGGGTAATATAATCAAAAGTCTCGACTTATGATTGGATATTTAAAGTATATCATACTTCGATATGACAAATAATTTGCATGTCTAACGTACGTCTTAAATGAAGAAGCAGTAAATTTTATAAAACAAGATGGCCGACACTGAAAACCAGAGCAGCAGTTGAGAAAGCAATGCCGTGGTCGGGGTAATATAATCAAAAGTCTCGACTTATGATTGGATATTTAAAGTATATCATACTTCGATATGACAAATAATTTGCATGTCTAACGTATATTACGTCTTAAATGAAGAAGCAGTAAATTTTATAAAACAAGATGGCCGACACTGAAAACCAGAGCAGCAGTTGAGAAAGCAATGCCGTTGTCGGGGTAATATAATCAAAAGTCTCGACTTATGATTGGATATTTAAAGTATATCATACATCGATATGACAAATAATTTGCATGTCTCACGTATATTACGTCTTAAATGAAGAAGCAGTAAATTTTATAAAACAAGATGGCCGACACAGTAATTTTATAAAACAAGATGGCCGACACTGAAAACCAGAGCAGCAGTTGAGAAAGCAATGCCGTGGTTGGGGTAATATAATCAAAAGTCTCGACTTATGATTGGATATTTAAAGTATATCATACTTCGATATGACAAATAATTTGCATGTCTAACGTACGTCTTAAATGAAGAAGCAGTAAATTTTATAAAACAAGATGGCCGACACTGAAAACCAGAGCAGCAGTTGAGAAAGCAATGCCGTTGTCGGGGTAATATAATCAAAAGTCTCGACTTATGATTGGATATTTAAAGTATATCATACTTCGATATGACAAATAATTTGCATGTCTAACGTATATTACGTCTTAAATGAAGAAGCAGTAAATTTTATAAAACAAGATGGCCGACACTGAAAACCAGAGCAGCAGTTGAGAAAGCAATGCCGTGGTCGGGGTAATATAATCAAAAGTCTCGACTTATGATTGGATATTTAAAGTATATCATACATCGATATGACAAATAATTTGCATGTCTAACGTATATTACGTCTTAAATGAGAAAGCAGTAAATTTTATAAAACAAGATGGCCGACACTGAAAACAGAGCAGCAGTTGAGAAAGCAATGCCGTTGTCGGGGTAATATAATCAAAAGTCTCGACTTATGATTGGATATTTAAAGTATATCATACTTCGATATGACAAATAATTTGCATGTCTAACGTATATTACGTCTTAAATGAAGAAGCAGTAAATTTTATAAAACAAGATGGCCGACACTGAAAACCAGAGCAGCAGTTGAGAAAGCAATGCCGTTGTCGGGTAATATAATCAAAAGTCTCGACTTATGATTGGATATTTAAAGTATATCATACTTCGATATGACAAATAATTTGCATGTCTAACGTACGTCTTAAATGAAGAAGCAGTAAATTTTATAAAACAAGATGGCCGACACTGAAAACCAGAGCAGCAGTTGAGAAAGCAATGCCGTTGTCGGGGTAATATAATCAAAAGTCTCGACTTATGATTGGATATTTAAAGTATATCATACTTCGATATGACAAATAATTTGCATGTCTAACGTACGTCTTAAATGAAGAAGCAGTAAATTTTATAAAACAAGATGGCCGACACTGAAAACCAGAGCAGCAGTTGAGAAAGCAATGCCGTGGTTGGGGTAATATAATCAAAAGTCTCGACTTATGATTGGATATTTAAAGTATATCATACTTCGATATGACAAATAATTTGCATGTCTAACGTATATTACGTCTTAAATGAAGAAGCAGTAAATTTTATAAAACAAGATGGCCGACACTGAAAACCAGAGCAGCAGTTGAGAAAGCAATGCCGTGTCGGGGTAATATAATCAAAAGTCTCGACTTATGATTGGATATTTAAAGTATATCATACTTCGATATGACAAATAATTTGCATGTCTAACGTACGTCTTAAATGAAGAAGCAGTAAATTTTATAAAACAAGATGGCCGACACTGAAAACCAGAGCAGCAGTTGAGAAAGCAATGCCGTTGTCGGGGTAATATAATCAAAAGTCTCGACTTATGATTGGATATTTAAAGTATATCATACTTCGATATGACAAATAATTTGCATGTCTAACGTATATTACGTCTTAAATGAAGAAGCAGTAAATTTTATAAAACAAGATGGCCGACACTGAAAACCAGAGCAGCAGTTGAGAAAGCAATGCCGTGTCGGGGTAATATAATCAAAAGTCTCGACTTATGATTGGATATTTAAAGTATATCATACATCGATATGACAAATAATTTGCATGTCTCACGTATATTACGTCTTAAATGAAGAAGCAGTAAATTTTATAAAACAAGATGGCCGACACAGTTTTATAAAACAAGATGGCCGACACTGAAAACCAGAGCAGCAGTTGAGAAAGCAATGCCGTGGTCGGGGTAATATAATCAAAAGTCTCGACTTATGATTGGATATTTAAAGTATATCATACTTCGATATGACAAATAATTTGCATGTCTAACGTATATTACGTCTTAAATGAAGAAGCAGTAAATTTTATAAAACAAGATGGCCGACACTGAAAACCAGAGCAGCAGTTGAGAAAGCAATGCCGTTGTCGGGGTAATATAATCAAAAGTCTCGACTTATGATTGGATATTTAAAGTATATCATACATCGATATGACAAATAATTTGCATGTCTAACGTATATTACGTCTTAAATGAAGAAGCAGTAAATTTTATAAAACAAGATGGCCGACACTGAAAACCAGAGCAGCAGTTGAGAAAGCAATGCCGTTGTCGGGGTAATATAATCAAAAGTCTCGACTTATGATTGGATATTTAAAGTATATCATACTTCGATATGACAAATAATTTGCATGTCTAACGTATATTACGTCTTAAATGAAGAAGCAGTAAATTTTATAAAACAAGATGGCCGACACTGAAAACCAGAGCAGCAGTTGAGAAAGCAATGCCGTTGTCGGGGTAATATAATCAAAAGTCTCGACTTATGATTGGATATTTAAAGTATATCATACTTCGATATGACAAATAATTTGCATGTCTAACGTACGTCTTAAATGAAGAAGCAGTAAATTTTATAAAACAAGATGGCCGACACTGAAAACCAGAGCAGCAGTTGAGAAAGCAATGCCGTTGTCGGGGTAATATAATCAAAAGTCTCGACTTATGATTGGATATTTAAAGTATATCATACTTCGATATGACAAATAATTTGCATGTCTAACGTACGTCTTAAATGAAGAAGCAGTAAATTTTATAAAACAAGATGGCCGACACTGAAAACCAGAGCAGCAGTTGAGAAAGCAATGCCGTGGTCGGGGTAATATAATCAAAAGTCTCGACTTATGATTGGATATTTAAAGTATATCATACTTCGATATGACAAATAATTTGCATGTCTAACGTATATTACGTCTTAAATGAAGAAGCAGTAAATTTTATAAAACAAGATGGCCGACACTGAAAACCAGAGCAGCAGTTGAGAAAGCAATGCCGTTGTCGGGGTAATATAATCAAAAGTCTCGACTTATGATTGGATATTTAAAGTATATCATACTTCGATATGACAAATAATTTGCATGTCTAACGTACGTCTTAAATGAAGAAGCAGTAAATTTTATAAAACAAGATGGCCGACACTGAAAACCAGAGCAGCAGTTGAGAAAGCAATGCCGTTGTCGGGGTAATATAATCAAAAGTCTCGACTTATGATTGGATATTTAAAGTATATCATACTTCGATATGACAAATAATTTGCATGTCTAACGTATATTACGTCTTAAATGAAGAAGCAGTAAATTTATAAAACAAGATGGCCGACACTGAAAACCAGAGCAGCAGTTGAGAAAGCAATGCCGTTGTCGGGGTAATATAATCAAAAGTCTCGACTTATGATTGGATATTTAAAGTATATCATACATTCGATATGACAAATAATTTGCATGTCTCACGTATATTACGTCTTAAATGAAGAAGCAGTAAATTTTATAAAACAAGATGGCCGACACAGTAAATTTTATAAAACAAGATGGCCGACACTGAAAACCAGAGCAGCAGTTGAGAAAGCAATGCCGTGGTTGGGGTAATATAATCAAAAGTCTCGACTTATGATTGGATATTTAAAGTATATCATACTTCGATATGACAAATAATTTGCATGTCTAACGTACGTCTTAAATGAAGAAGCAGTAAATTTTATAAAACAAGATGGCCGACACTGAAAACCAGAGCAGCAGTTGAGAAAGCAATGCCGTGTCGGGTAATATAATCAAAAGTCTCGACTTATGATTGGATATTTAAAGTATATCATACTTCGATATGACAAATAATTTGCATGTCTAACGTACGTCTTAAATGAAGAAGCAGTAAATTTTATAAAACAAGATGGCCGACACTGAAAACCAGAGCAGCAGTTGAGAAAGCAATGCCGTGGTCGGGGTAATATAATCAAAAGTCTCGACTTATGATTGGATATTTAAAGTATATCATACTTCGATATGACAAATAATTTGCATGTCTAACGTATATTACGTCTTAAATGAAGAAGCAGTAAATTTTATAAAACAAGATGGCCGACACTGAAAACAGAGCAGCAGTTGAGAAAGCAATGCCGTTGTCGGGGTAATATAATCAAAAGTCTCGACTTATGATTGGATATTTAAAGTATATCATACTTCGATATGACAAATAATTTGCATGTCTAACGTATATTACGTCTTAAATGAAGAAGCAGTAAATTTTATAAAACAAGATGGCCGACACTGAAAACCAGAGCAGCAGTTGAGAAAGCAATGCCGTTGTCGGGGTAATATAATCAAAAGTCTCGACTTATGATTGGATATTTAAAGTATATCATACTTCGATATGACAAATAATTTGCATGTCTAACGTATATTACGTCTTAAATGAAAAGCAGTAAATTTTATAAAACAAGATGGCCGACACTGAAAACCAGAGCAGCAGTTGAGAAAGCAATGCCGTGTCGGGGTAATATAATCAAAAGTCTCGACTTATGATTGGATATTTAAAGTATATCATACTTCGATATGACAAATAATTTGCATGTCTAACGTATATTACGTCTTAAATGAAGAAGCAGTAAATTTTATAAAACAAGATGGCCGACACTGAAAACCAGAGCAGCAGTTGAGAAAGCAATGCCGTGGGGGGTAATATAATCAAAAGTCTCGACTTATGATTGGATATTTAAAGTATATCATACTTCGATATGACAAATAATTTGCATGTCTAACGTACGTCTTAAATGAAGAAGCAGTAAATTTTATAAAACAAGATGGCCGACACTGAAAACCAGAGCAGCAGTTGAGAAAGCAATGCCGTTGTTCGGGTAATATAATCAAAAGTCTCGACTTATGATTGGATATTTAAAGTATATCATACTTCGATATGACAAATAATTTGCATGTCTAACGTATATTACGTCTTAAATGAAGAAGCAGTAAATTTTATAAAACAAGATGGCCGACACTGAAAACCAGAGCAGCAGTTGAGAAAGCAATGCCGTTGTCGGGGTAATATAATCAAAAGTCTCGACTT
The DNA here is from genome assembly GCF_009193385.2 of Nasonia vitripennis. Lineage (NCBI taxonomy): Eukaryota > Metazoa > Arthropoda > Insecta > Hymenoptera > Pteromalidae > Nasonia > Nasonia vitripennis. The sequence continues at coordinate 79,267 of NW_022279662.1, forward strand.
ATGATTGGATATTTAAAGTATATCATACTTCGATATGACAAATAATTTGCATGTCTAACGTATATTACGTCTTAAATGAAGAAGCAGTAAATTTTATAAAACAAGATGGCCGACACTGAAAACCAGAGCAGCAGTTGAGAAAGCAATGCCGTTGTCGGGGTAATATAATCAAAAGTCTCGACTTATGATTGGATATTTAAAGTATATCATACTTCGATATGACAAATAATTTGCATGTCTAACGTATATTACGTCTTAAATGAAGAAGCAGTAAATTTTATAAAACAAGATGGCCGACACTGAAAACCAGAGCAGCAGTTGAGAAAGCAATGCCGTTGTCGGGGTAATATAATCAAAAGTCTCGACTTATGATTGGATATTTAAAGTATATCATACTTCGATATGACAAATAATTTGCATGTCTAACGTACGTCTTAAATGAAGAAGCAGTAAATTTTATAAAACAAGATGGCCGACACTGAAAACCAGAGCAGCAGTTGAGAAAGCAATGCCGTTGTCGGGGTAATATAATCAAAAGTCTCGACTTATGATTGGATATTTAAAGTATATCATACTTCGATATGACAAATAATTTGCATGTCTAACGTACGTCTTAAATGAAGAAGCAGTAAATTTTATAAAACAAGATGGCCGACACTGAAAACCAGAGCAGCAGTTGAGAAAGCAATGCCGTGTCGGGGTAATATAATCAAAAGTCTCGACTTATGATTGGATATTTAAAGTATATCATACTTCGATATGACAAATAATTTGCATGTCTAACGTACGTCTTAAATGAAGAAGCAGTAAATTTTATAAAACAAGATGGCCGACACTGAAAACCAGAGCAGCAGTTGAGAAAGCAATGCCGTGTCGGGGTAATATAATCAAAAGTCTCGACTTATGATTGGATATTTAAAGTATATCATACTTCGATATGACAAATAATTTGCATGTCTAACGTACGTCTTAAATGAAGAAGCAGTAAATTTTATAAAACAAGATGGCCGACACTGAAAACCAGAGCAGCAGTTGAGAAAGCAATGCCGTTGTCGGGGTAATATAATCAAAAGTCTCGACTTATGATTGGATATTTAAAGTATATCATACTTCGATATGACAAATAATTTGCATGTCTAACGTATATTACGTCTTAAATGAAGAAGCAGTAAATTTTATAAAACAAGATGGCCGACACAGTAAATTTTATAAAACAAGATGGCCGACACTGAAAACCAGAGCAGCAGTTGAGAAAGCAATGCCGTGGTTGGGGTAATATAATCAAAAGTCTCGACTTATGATTGGATATTTAAAGTATATCATACTTCGATATGACAAATAATTTGCATGTCTAACGTACGTCTTAAATGAAGAAGCAGTAAATTTTATAAAACAAGATGGCCGACACTGAAAACCAGAGCAGCAGTTGAGAAAGCAATGCCGTGGTCGGGGTAATATAATCAAAAGTCTCGACTTATGATTGGATATTTAAAGTATATCATACTTCGATATGACAAATAATTTGCATGTCTAACGTATATTACGTCTTAAATGAAGAAGCAGTAAATTTTATAAAACAAGATGGCCGACACTGAAAACCAGAGCAGCAGTTGAGAAAGCAATGCCGTGGTCGGGGTAATATAATCAAAAGTCTCGACTTATGATTGGATATTTAAAGTATATCATACTTCGATATGACAAATAATTTGCATGTCTAACGTATATTACGTCTTAAATGAAGAAGCAGTAAATTTTATAAAACAAGATGGCCGACACAGTAAATTTTATAAAACAAGATGGCCGACACTGAAAACCAGAGCAGCAGTTGAGAAAGCAATGCCGTGGTTGGGGTAATATAATCAAAAGTCTCGACTTATGATTGGATATTTAAAGTATATCATACTTCGATATGACAAATAATTTGCATGTCTAACGTACGTCTTAAATGAAGAAGCAGTAAATTTTATAAAACAAGATGGCCGACACTGAAAACCAGAGCAGCAGTTGAGAAAGCAATGCCGTGTCGGGTAATATAATCAAAAGTCTCGACTTATGATTGGATATTTAAAGTATATCATACTTCGATATGACAAATAATTTGCATGTCTAACGTATATTACGTCTTAAATGAAGAAGCAGTAAATTTTATAAAACAAGATGGCCGACACTGAAAACCAGAGCAGCAGTTGAGAAAGCAATGCCGTTGTCGGGGTAATATAATCAAAAGTCTCGACTTATGATTGGATATTTAAAGTATATCATACATCGATATGACAAATAATTTGCATGTCTCACGTATATTACGTCTTAAATGAAGAAGCAGTAAATTTTATAAAACAAGATGGCCGACACAGTAAATTTTATAAAACAAGATGGCGACACTGAAAACCAGAGCAGCAGTTGAGAAAGCAATGCCGTGGTTGGGGTAATATAATCAAAAGTCTCGACTTATGATTGGATATTTAAAGTATATCATACTTCGATATGACAAATAATTTGCATGTCTAACGTACGTCTTAAATGAAGAAGCAGTAAATTTTATAAAACAAGATGGCCGACACTGAAAACCAGAGCAGCAGTTGAGAAAGCAATGCCGTGGTCGGGGTAATATAATCAAAAGTCTCGACTTATGATTGGATATTTAAAGTATATCATACTTCGATATGACAAATAATTTGCATGTCTAACGTATATTACGTCTTAAATGAAGAAGCAGTAAATTTTATAAAACAAGATGGCCGACACAGTAAATTTATAAAACAAGATGGCCGACACTGAAAACCAGAGCAGCAGTTGAGAAAGCAATGCCGTTGTCGGGGTAATATAATCAAAAGTCTCGACTTATGATTGGATATTTAAAGTATATCATACTTCGATATGACAAATAATTTGCATGTCTAACGTACGTCTTAAATGAAGAAGCAGTAAATTTTATAAAACAAGATGGCCGACACTGAAAACCAGAGCAGCAGTTGAGAAAGCAATGCCGTGGTTGGGGTAATATAATCAAAAGTCTCGACTTATGATTGGATATTTAAAGTATATCATACTTCGATATGACAAATAATTTGCATGTCTAACGTACGTCTTAAATGAAGAAGCAGTAAATTTTATAAAACAAGATGGCCGACACTGAAAACCAGAGCAGCAGTTGAGAAAGCAATGCCGTTGTCGGGGTAATATAATCAAAAGTCTCGACTTATGATTGGATATTTAAAGTATATCATACATCGATATGACAAATAATTTGCATGTCTAACGTATATTACGTCTTAAATGAAGAAGCAGTAAATTTTATAAAACAAGATGGCCGACACTGAAAACCAGAGCAGCAGTTGAGAAAGCAATGCCGTGGTCGGGTAATATAATCAAAAGTCTCGACTTATGATTGGATATTTAAAGTATATCATACTTCGATATGACAAATAATTTGCATGTCTAACGTATATTACGTCTTAAATGAAGAAGCAGTAAATTTTATAAAACAAGATGGCCGACACTGAAAACCAGAGCAGCAGTTGAGAAAGCAATGCCGTTGTCGGGGTAATATAATCAAAAGTCTCGACTTATGATTGGATATTTAAAGTATATCATACATCGATATGACAAATAATTTGCATGTCTCACGTATATTACGTCTTAAATGAAGAAGCAGTAAATTTTATAAAACAAGATGGCCGACACAGTAAATTTTATAAAACAAGATGCGACACAGTAAATTTTATAAAACAAGATGGCCGACACTGAAAACCAGAGCAGCAGTTGAGAAAGCAATGCCGTGGTGGGGTAATATAATCAAAAGTCTCGACTTATGATTGGATATTTAAAGTATATCATACTTCGATATGACAAATAATTTGCATGTCTAACGTATATTACGTCTTAAATGAAGAAGCAGTAAATTTTATAAAACAAGATGGCCGACACTGAAAACCAGAGCAGCAGTTGAGAAAGCAATGCCGTTGTCGGGGTAATATAATCAAAAGTCTCGACTTATGATTGGATATTTAAAGTATATCATACATCGATATGACAAATAATTTGCATGTCTCACGTATATTACGTCTTAAATGAAGAAGCAGTAAATTTTATAAAACAAGATGGCCGACACAGTAAATTTTATAAAACAAGATGGCCGACACTGAAAACCAGCAGCAGTTGAGAAAGCAATGCCGTGGTTGGGTAATATAATCAAAAGTCTCGACTTATGATTGGATATTTAAAGTATATCATACTTCGATATGACAAATAATTTGCATGTCTAACGTACGTCTTAAATGAAGAAGCAGTAAATTTTATAAAACAAGATGGCCGACACTGAAAACCAGAGCAGCAGTTGAGAAAGCAATGCCGTGGTCGGGGTAATATAATCAAAAGTCTCGACTTATGATTGGATATTTAAAGTATATCATACTTCGATATGACAAATAATTTGCATGTCTAACGTATATTACGTCTAAATGAAGAAGCAGTAAATTTTATAAAACAAAGACACAGTAAATTTTATAAAACAAGATGGCCGACACTGAAAACCAGAGCAGCAGTTGAGAAAGCAATGCCGTTGTCGGGTAATATAATCAAAAGTCTCGACTTATGATTGGATATTTAAAGTATATCATACTTCGATATGACAAATAATTTGCATGTCTAATTACGTCTTAAATGAAGAAGCAGTAAATTTTATAAAACAAGATGGCCGACACTGAAAACCAGAGCAGCAGTTGAGAAAGCAATGCCGTGGTCGGGGTAATATAATCAAAAGTCTCGACTTATGATTGGATATTTAAAGTATATCATACTTCGATATGACAAATAATTTGCATGTCTAACGTACGTCTTAAATGAAGAAGCAGTAAATTTTATAAAACAAGATGGCCGACACTGAAAACCAGAGCAGCAGTTGAGAAAGCAATGCCGTTGTCGGGGTAATATAATCAAAAGTCTCGACTTATGATTGGATATTTAAAGTATATCATACTTCGATATGACAAATAATTTGCATGTCTAACGTATATTACGTCTTAAATGAAGAAGCAGTAAATTTTATAAAACAAGATGGCCGACACTGAAAACCAGAGCAGCAGTTGAGAAAGCAATGCCGTGGTCGGGGTAATATAATCAAAAGTCTCGACTTATGATTGGATATTTAAAGTATATCATACTTCGATATGACAAATAATTTGCATGTCTAACGTATATTACGTCTTAAATGAAGAAGCAGTAAATTTTATAAAACAAGATGGCCGACACTGAAAACCAGAGCAGCAGTTGAGAAAGCAATGCCGTTGTCGGGGTAATATAATCAAAAGTCTCGACTTATGATTGGATATTTAAAGTATATCATACTTCGATATGACAAATAATTTGCATGTCTCACGTATATTACGTCTTAAATGAAGAAGCAGTAAATTTTATAAAACAAGATGGCCGACAACAGGTAAAATTTTATAAAACAGATGGATTGAACAAAGTAAATTTTATTAAAATAAGATGTCCGACACAGTAAATTTTATAAAACAAGATGGCCGACACTGAAAACCAGAGCAGCAGTTGAGAAAGCAATGCCGTTGTCGGGGTAATATAATCAAAAGTCTCGACTTATGATTGGATATTTAAAGTATATCATACTTCGATATGACAAATAATTTGCATGTCTAACGTACGTCTTAAATGAAGAAGCAGTAAATTTTATAAAACAAGATGGCCGACACTGAAAACCAGAGCAGCAGTTGAGAAAGCAATGCCGTGTCGGGGTAATATAATCAAAAGTCTCGACTTATGATTGGATATTTAAAGTATATCATACTTCGATATGACAAATAATTTGCATATGTCTAACGTACGTCTTAAATGAAGAAGCAGTAAATTTATAAAACAAGATGGCCGACACTGAAAACCAGAGCAGCAGTTGAGAAAGCAATGCCGTGTCGGGGTAATATAATCAAAAGTCTCGACTTATGATTGGATATTTAAAGTATATCATACTTCGATATGACAAATAATTTGCATGTCTAACGTATATTACGTCTTAAATGAAGAAGCAGTAAATTTTATAAAACAAGATGGCCGACACTGAAAACCAGAGCAGCAGTTGAGAAAGCAATGCCGTGGTCGGGGTAATATAATCAAAAGTCTCGACTTATGATTGGATATTTAAAGTATATCATACTTCGATATGACAAATAATTTGCATGTCTAACGTATATTACGTCTTAAATGAAGAAGCAGTAAATTTTATAAAACAAGATGGCCGACACTGAAAACCAGAGCAGCAGTTGAGAAAGCAATGCCGTTGTCGGGGTAATATAATCAAAAGTCTCGACTTATGATTGGATATTTAAAGTATATCATACATCGATATGACAAATAATTTGCATGTCTCACGTATATTACGTCTTAAATGAAGAAGCAGTAAATTTTATAAAACAAGATGGCCGACACAGTAAATTTTATAAAACAAGATGGCCGACACAGTAATTTTATAAAACAAGATGGCCGACACTGAAAACCAGAGCAGCAGTTGAGAAAGCAATGCCGTGGTTGGGGTAATATAATCAAAAGTCTCGACTTATGATTGGATATTTAAAGTATATCATACTTCGATATGACAAATAATTTGCATGTCTAACGTACGTCTTAAATGAAGAAGCAGTAAATTTTATAAAACAAGATGGCCGACACTGAAAACCAGAGCAGCAGTTGAGAAAGCAATGCCGTGGTCGGGGTAATATAATCAAAAGTCTCGACTTATGATTGGATATTTAAAGTATATCATACTTCGATATGACAAATAATTTGCATGTCTAACGTATATTACGTCTTAAATGAAGAAGCAGTAAATTTTATAAAACAAGATGGCCGACACTGAAAACCAGAGCAGCAGTTGAGAAAGCAATGCCGTGTCGGGTAATATAATCAAAAGTCTCGACTTATGATTGGATATTTAAAGTATATCATACATCGATATGACAAATAATTTGCATGTCTAACGTATATTACGTCTTAAATGAAGAAGCAGTAAATTTTATAAAACAAGATGGCCGACACTGAAAACAGAGCAGCAGTTGAGAAAGCAATGCCGTTGTCGGGGTAATATAATCAAAAGTCTCGACTTATGATTGGATATTTAAAGTATATCATACTTCGATATGACAAATAATTTGCATGTCTAACGTATATTACGTCTTAAATGAAGAAGCAGTAAATTTTATAAAACAAGATGGCCGACACTGAAAACCAGAGCAGCAGTTGAGAAAGCAATGCCGTTGTCGGGTAATATAATCAAAAGTCTCGACTTATGATTGGATATTTAAAGTATATCATACTTCGATATGACAAATAATTTGCATGTCTAACGTACGTCTTAAATGAAGAAGCAGTAAATTTTATAAAACAAGATGGCCGACACTGAAAACCAGAGCAGCAGTTGAGAAAGCAATGCCGTTGTCGGGGTAATATAATCAAAAGTCTCGACTTATGATTGGATATTTAAAGTATATCATACTTCGATATGACAAATAATTTGCATGTCTAACGTACGTCTTAAATGAAGAAGCAGTAAATTTTATAAAACAAGATGGCCGACACTGAAAACCAGAGCAGCAGTTGAGAAAGCAATGCCGTGGTCGGGTAATATAATCAAAAGTCTCGACTTATGATTGGATATTTAAAGTATATCATACTTCGATATGACAAATAATTTGCATGTCTAACGTATATTACGTCTTAAATGAAGAAGCAGTAAATTTTATAAAACAAGATGGCCGACACTGAAAACCAGAGCAGCAGTTGAGAAAGCAATGCCGTTGTCGGGGTAATATAATCAAAAGTCTCGACTTATGATTGGATATTTAAAGTATATCATACTTCGATATGACAAATAATTTGCATGTCTAACGTACGTCTTAAATGAAGAAGCAGTAAATTTTATAAAACAAGATGGCCGACACTGAAAACCAGAGCAGCAGTTGAGAAAGCAATGCCGTGGTCGGGGTAATATAATCAAAAGTCTCGACTTATGATTGGATATTTAAAGTATATCATACTTCGATATGACAAATAATTTGCATGTCTAACGTATATTACGTCTTAAATGAAGAAGCAGTAAATTTTATAAAACAAGATGGCCGACACTGAAAACCAGAGCAGCAGTTGAGAAAGCAATGCCGTTGTCGGGGTAATATAATCAAAAGTCTCGACTTATGATTGGATATTTAAAGTATATCATACATCGATATGACAAATAATTTGCATGTCTCACGTATATTACGTCTTAAATGAAGAAGCAGTAAATTTTATAAAACAAGATGGCCGACACAGTAAATTTATAAAACAAGATGGCCGACACTGAAAACCAGAGCAGCAGTTGAGAAAGCAATGCCGTTGTTGGGTAATATAATCAAAAGTCTCGACTTATGATTGGATATTTAAAGTATATCATACTTCGATATGACAAATAATTTGCATGTCTAACGTATATTACGTCTTAAATGAAAAGCAGTAAATTTTATAAAACAAGATGGCCGACACTGAAAACCAGAGCAGCAGTTGAGAAAGCAATGCCGTTGTCGGGGTAATATAATCAAAAGTCTCGACTTATGATTGGATATTTAAAGTATATCATACTTCGATATGACAAATAATTTGCATGTCTAACGTATATTACGTCTTAAATGAAGAAAGCAGTAAATTTTATAAAACAAGATGGCCGACACTGAAAACCAGAGCAGCAGTTGAGAAAGCAATGCCGTTGTCGGGTAATATAATCAAAAGTCTCGACTTATGATTGGATATTTAAAGTATATCATACTTCGATATGACAAATAATTTGCATGTCTAACGTATATTACGTCTTAAATGAAGAAGCAGTAAATTTTATAAAACAAGATGGCCGACACTGAAAACCAGAGCAGCAGTTGAGAAAGCAATGCCGTTGTCGGGGTAATATAATCAAAAGTCTCGACTTATGATTGGATATTTAAAGTATATCATACTTCGATATGACAAATAATTTGCATGTCTAACGTACGTCTTAAATGAAGAAGCAGTAAATTTTATAAAACAAGATGGCCGACACTGAAAACCAGAGCAGCAGTTGAGAAAGCAATGCCGTGTCGGGGTAATATAATCAAAAGTCTCGACTTATGATTGGATATTTAAAGTATATCATACTTCGATATGACAAATAATTTGCATGTCTAACGTACGTCTTAAATGAAGAAGCAGTAAATTTTATAAAACAAGATGGCCGACACTGAAAACCAGAGCAGCAGTTGAGAAAGCAATGCCGTGGTTGGGTAATATAATCAAAAGTCTCGACTTATGATTGGATATTTAAAGTATATCATACTTCGATATGACAAATAATTTGCATGTCTAACGTATATTACGTCTTAAATGAAGAAGCAGTAAATTTTAAAAAACAAGATGGCCGACACTGAAAACCAGAGCAGCAGTTGAGAAAGCAATGCCGTTGTCGGGTAATATAATCAAAAGTCTCGACTTATGATTGGATATTTAAAGTATATCATACTTCGATATGACAAATAATTTGCATGTCTAACGTACGTCTTAAATGAAGAAGCAGTAAATTTTATAAAACAAGATGGCCGACACTGAAAACCAGAGCAGCAGTTGAGAAAGCAATGCCGTTGTCGGGGTAATATAATCAAAAGTCTCGACTTATGATTGGATATTTAAAGTATATCATACTTCGATATGACAAATAATTTGCATGTCTAACGTATATTACGTCTTAAATGAAGAAGCAGTAAATTTTATAAAACAAGATGGCCGACACTGAAAACCAGAGCAGCAGTTGAGAAAGCAATGCCGTTTCGGGGTAATATAATCAAAAGTCTCGACTTATGATTGGATATTTAAAGTATATCATACATCGATATGACAAATAATTTGCATGTCTCACGTATTACGTCTTAAATGAAGAAGCAGTAAATTTTATAAAACAAGATGGCGACACAGAAAACCAGAGCAGCAGTTGAGAAAGCAATGCCGTGGTCGGGGTAATATAATCAAAAGTCTCGACTTATGATTGGATATTTAAAGTATATCATACTTCGATATGACAAATAATTTGCATGTCTAACGTATATTACGTCTTAAATGAAGAAGCAGTAAATTTTATAAAACAAGATGGCCGACGCTGATAACACGAGCAGCAGTTGAGAAAGCAATGCCGTGGTCGGGGTAATATAATCAAAAGTCTCGACTTATGATTGGATATTTAAAGTATATCATACTTCGATATGACAAATAATTTGCATGTCTAACGTACGTCTTAAATGAAGAAGCAGTAAATTTTATAAAACAAGATGGCCGACACTGAAAACCAGAGCAGCAGTTGAGAAAGCAATGCCGTGGTCGGGGTAATATAATCAAAAGTCTCGACTTATGATTGGATATTTAAAGTATATCATACTTCGATATGACAAATAATTTGCATGTCTAACGTACGTCTTAAATGAAGAAGCAGTAAATTTTATAAAACAAGATGGCCGACACTGAAAACCAGAGCAGCAGTTGAGAAAGCAATGCCTGTTGGGTAATATAATCAAAAGTCTCGACTTATGATTGGATATTTAAAGTATATCATACTTCGATATGACAAATAATTTGCATGTCTAACGTATATTACGTCTTAAATGAAGAAGCAGTAAATTTTATAAAACAAGATGGCCGACACTGAAAACCAGAGCAGCAGTTGAGAAAGCAATGCCGTGGTCGGGGTAATATAATCAAAAGTCTCGACTTATGATTGGATATTTAAAGTATATCATACTTCGATATGACAAATAATTTGCATGTCTAACGTATATTACGTCTTAAATGAAGAAGCAGTAAATTTTATAAAACAAGATGGCCGACACAGTAAATTTTATAAACAAGATGGCCGACACTGAAAACCAGAGCAGCAGTTGAGAAAGCAATGCCGTTGTCGGGGTAATATAATCAAAAGTCTCGACTTATGATTGGATATTTAAAGTATATCATACTTCGATATGACAAATAATTTGCATGTCTCACGTATATTACGTCTTAAATGAAGCAGTAAATTTATAAAACAAGATGCAGTAAATTTTATAAAACAAGATGGCCGACACTGAAAACCAGAGCAGCAGTTGAGAAAGCAATGCCGTGGTTGGGGTAATATAATCAAAAGTCTCGACTTATGATTGGATATTTAAAGTATATCATACTTCGATATGACAAATAATTTGCATGTCTAACGTACGTCTTAAATGAAGAAGCAGTAAATTTTATAAAACAAGATGGCCGACACTGAAAACCAGAGCAGCAGTTGAGAAAGCAATGCCGTGGTTGGGGTAATATAATCAAAAGTCTCGACTTATGATTGGATATTTAAAGTATATCATACTTCGATATGACAAATAATTTGCATGTCTAACGTACGTCTTAAATGAAGAAGCAGTAAATTTTATAAAACAAGATGGCCGACACTGAAAACCAGAGCAGCAGTTGAGAAAGCAATGCCGTTTCGGGTAATATAATCAAAAGTCTCGACTTATGATTGGATATTTAAAGTATATCATACTTCGATATGACAAATAATTTGCATGTCTAACGTATATTACGTCTTAAATGAAGAAGCAGTAAATTTATAAAACAAGATGGCCGACACTGAAAACCAGAGCAGCAGTTGAGAAAGCAATGCCGTGGTCGGGGTAATATAATCAAAAGTCTCGACTTATGATTGGATATTTAAAGTATATCATACTTCGATATGACAAATAATTTGCATGTCTAACGTATATTACGTCTTAAATGAAGAAGCAGTAAATTTTATAAAACAAGATGGCCGACACTGAAAACCAGAGCAGCAGTTGAGAAAGCAATGCCGTTGTCGGGGTAATATAATCAAAAGTCTCGACTTATGATTGGATATTTAAAGTATATCATACATCGATATGACAAATAATTTGCATGTCTAACGTATATTACGTCTTAAATGAAGAAGCAGTAAATTTTATAAAACAAGATGGCCGACACAGTAAATTTTATAAAACAAGATGGCCGACACTGAAAACCAGAGCAGCAGTTGAGAAAGCAATGCCGTGGTTGGGGTAATATAATCAAAAGTCTCGACTTATGATTGGATATTTAAAGTATATCATACTTCGATATGACAAATAATTTGCATGTCTAACGTACGTCTTAAATGAAGAAGCAGTAAATTTTATAAAACAAGATGGCCGACACTGAAAACCAGAGCAGCAGTTGAGAAAGCAATGCCGTGGTCGGGGTAATATAATCAAAAGTCTCGACTTATGATTGGATATTTAAAGTATATCATACTTCGATATACAAATAATTTGCATGTCTAACGTATATTACGTCTTAAATGAAGAAGCAGTAAATTTTATAAAACAAGATGGCCGACGCTGATAACACGAGCAGCAGTTGAGAAAGCAATGCCGTGGTCGGGGTAATATAATCAAAAGTCTCGACTTATGATTGGATATTTAAAGTATATCATACTTCGATATGACAAATAATTTGCATGTCTAACGTACGTCTTAAATGAAGAAGCAGTAAATTTTATAAAACAAGATGGCCGACACTGAAAACCAGAGCAGCAGTTGAGAAAGCAATGCCGTGGTCGGGGTAATATAATCAAAAGTCTCGACTTATGATTGGATATTTAAAGTATATCATACTTCGATATGACAAATAATTTGCATGTCTAACGTACGTCTTAAATGAAGAAGCAGTAAATTTTATAAAACAAGATGGCCGACACTGAAAACCAGAGCAGCAGTTGAGAAAGCAATGCCGTGGTCGGGGTAATATAATCAAAAGTCTCGACTTATGATTGGATATTTAAAGTATATCATACTTCGATATGACAAATAATTTGCATGTCTAACGTACGTCTTAAATGAAGAAGCAGTAAATTTTATAAAACAAGATGGCCGACACTGAAAACCAGAGCAGCAGTTGAGAAAGCAATGCCGTTGTCGGGGTAATATAATCAAAAGTCTCGACTTATGATTGGATATTTAAAGTATATCATACTTCGATATGACAAATAATTTGCATGTCTAACGTATATTACGTCTTAAATGAAGAAGCAGTAAATTTTATAAAACAAGATGGCCGACACTGAAAACCAGAGCAGCAGTTGAGAAAGCAATGCCGGTGGGGTAATATAATCAAAAGTCTCGACTTATGATTGGATATTTAAAGTATATCATACTTCGATATGACAAATAATTTGCATGTCAACGTATATTACGTCTTAAATGAAGAAGCAGTAAATTTTATAAAACAAGATGGCCGACACTGAAAACCAGAGCAGCAGTTGAGAAAGCAATGCCGTTGTCGGGTAATATAATCAAAAGTCTCGACTTATGATTGGATATTTAAAGTATATCATACATCGATATGACAAATAATTTGCATGTCTAACGTATATTACGTCTTAAATGAAGAAGCAGTAAATTTTATAAAACAAGATGGCCGACACAGTAAATTTATAAAACAAGATGCCGACACTGAAACCAGAGCAGCAGTTGAGAAAGCAATGCCGTGGTTGGGTAATATAATCAAAAGTCTCGACTTATGATTGGATATTTAAAGTATATCATACTTCGATATGACAAATAATTTGCATGTCTAACGTACGTCTTAAATGAAGAAGCAGTAAATTTTATAAAACAAGATGGCCGACACTGAAAACCAGAGCAGCAGTTGAGAAAGCAATGCCGTGGTCGGGTAATATAATCAAAAGTCTCGACTTATGATTGGATATTTAAAGTATATCATACTTCGATATGACAAATAATTTGCATGTCTAACGTATATTACGTCTTAAATGAAGAAGAAGCAGTAAATTTTATAAAACAAGATGGCCGACACTGAAAACCAGAGCAGCAGTTGAGAAAGCAATGCCGTGGTCGGGTAATATAATCAAAAGTCTCGACTTATGATTGGATATTTAAAGTATATCATACTTCGATATGACAAATAATTTGCATGTCTAACGTACGTCTTAAATGAAGAAGCAGTAAATTTTATAAAACAAGATGGCCGACACTGAAAACCAGAGCAGCAGTTGAGAAAGCAATGCCGGTTGGGTAATATAATCAAAAGTCTCGACTTATGATTGGATATTTAAAGTATATCATACTTCGATATGACAAATAATTTGCATGTCTAACGTACGTCTTAAATGAAGAAGCAGTAAATTTTATAAAACAAGATGGCCGACACTGAAAACCAGAGCAGCAGTTGAGAAAGCAATGCCGTGGTCGGGTAATATAATCAAAAGTCTCGACTTATGATTGGATATTTAAAGTATATCATACATCGATATGACAAATAATTTGCATGTCTAACGTATATTACGTCTTAAATGAAGAAGCAGTAAATTTTATAAAACAAGATGGCCGACACTGAAAACCAGAGCAGCAGTTGAGAAAGCAATGCCGTGGTCGGGGTAATATAATCAAAAGTCTCGACTTATGATTGGATATTTAAAGTATATCATACTTCGATATGACAAATAATTTGCATGTCTAACGTACGTCTTAAATGAAGAAGCAGTAAATTTATAAAACAAGATGGCCGACACTGAAAACCAGAGCAGCAGTTGAGAAAGCAATGCCGTGGTGGGTAATATAATCAAAAGTCTCGACTTATGATTGGATATTTAAAGTATATCATACTTCGATATGACAAATAATTTGCATGTCTAACGTACGTCTTAAATGAAGAAGCAGTAAATTTTATAAAACAAGATGGCCGACACTGAAAACCAGAGCAGCAGTTGAGAAAGCAATGCCGTGTGGGGTAATATAATCAAAAGTCTCGACTTATGATTGGATATTTAAAGTATATCATACATCGATATGACAAATAATTTGCATGTCTAACGTATATTACGTCTTAAATGAAGAAGCAGTAAATTTTATAAAACAAGATGGCCGACACTGAAAACCAGAGCAGCAGTTGAGAAAGCAATGCCGTGGTCGGGGTAATATAATCAAAAGTCTCGACTTATGATTGGATATTTAAAGTATATCATACTTCGATATGACAAATAATTTGCATGTCTAACGTATATTACGTCTTAAATGAAGAAGCAGTAAATTTTATAAAACAAGATGGCCGACACTGAAAACCAGAGCAGCAGTTGAGAAAGCAATGCCGTGTCGGGTAATATAATCAAAAGTCTCGACTTATGATTGGATATTTAAAGTATATCATACTTCGATATGACAAATAATTTGCATGTCTAACGTACGTCTTAAATGAAGAAGCAGTAAATTTTATAAAACAAGATGGCCGACACTGAAAACCAGAGCAGCAGTTGAGAAAGCAATGCCGTGGTCGGGGTAATATAATCAAAAGTCTCGACTTATGATTGGATATTTAAAGTATATCATACTTCGATATGACAAATAATTTGCATGTCTAACGTACGTCTTAAATGAAGAAGCAGTAAATTTTATAAAACAAGATGGCCGACACTGAAAACCAGAGCAGCAGTTGAGAAAGCAATGCCGTTGGTCGGGGTAATATAATCAAAAGTCTCGACTTATGATTGGATATTTAAAGTATATCATACTTCGATATGACAAATAATTTGCATGTCTAACGTATATTACGTCTTAAATGAAGAAGCAGTAAATTTTATAAAACAAGATGGCCGACACTGAAAACCAGAGCAGCAGTTGAGAAAGCAATGCCGTTTTGGGGTAATATAATCAAAAGTCTCGACTTATGATTGGATATTTAAAGTATATCATACTTCGATATGACAAATAATTTGCATGTCTAACGTATATTACGTCTTAAATGAAGAAGCAGTAAATTTTATAAAACAAGATGCCGACACTGAAAACCAGAGCAGCAGTTGAGAAAGCAATGCCGTGGTTGGGGTAATATAATCAAAAGTCTCGACTTATGATTGGATATTTAAAGTATATCATACTTCGATATGACAAATAATTTGCATGTCTAACGTATATACGTCTTAAATGAAGAAGCAGTAAATTTTATAAAACAAGATGGCCGACACTGAAAACCAGAGCAGCAGTTGAGAAAGCAATGCCGTTGTCGGGGTAATATAATCAAAAGTCTCGACTTATGATTGGATATTTAAAGTATATCATACTTCGATATGACAAATAATTTGCATGTCTAACGTATATTACGTCTTAAATGAAGAAGCAGTAAATTTTATAAAACAAGATGGCCGACACTGAAAACAGAGCAGCAGTTGAGAAAGCAATGCCGTTGTCGGGGGTAATATAATCAAAAGTCTCGACTTATGATTGGATATTTAAAGTATATCATACTTCGATATGACAAATAATTTGCATGTCTAACGTACGTCTTAAATGAAGAAGCAGTAAATTTTATAAAACAAGATGGCCGACACTGAAAACCAGAGCAGCAGTTGAGAAAGCAATGCCGTGGTCGGGTAATATAATCAAAAGTCTCGACTTATGATTGGATATTTAAAGTATATCATACTTCGATATGACAAATAATTTGCATGTCTAACGTATATTACGTCTTAAATGAAGAAGCAGTAAATTTTATAAAACAAGATGCCGACACTGAAAACCAGAGCAGCAGTTGAGAAAGCAATGCCGTTGTCGGGTAATATAATCAAAAGTCTCGACTTATGATTGGATATTTAAAGTATATCATACATCGATATGACAAATAATTTGCATGTCTCACGTATATTACGTCTTAAATGAAGAAGCAGTAAATTTTATAAAACAAGATGGCCGACACAGTAAATTTTATAAAACAAGATGGCCGACACTGAAAACCAGAGCAGCAGTTGAGAAAGCAATGCCGTTGTGGGGTAATATAATCAAAAGTCTCGACTTATGATTGGATATTTAAAGTATATCATACTTCGATATGACAAATAATTTGCATGTCTAACGTACGTCTTAAATGAAGAAGCAGTAAATTTTATAAAACAAGATGGCCGACACTGAAAACCAGAGCAGCAGTTGAGAAAGCAATGCCGTTGTCGGGGTAATATAATCAAAAGTCTCGACTTATGATTGGATATTTAAAGTATATCATACTTCGATATGACAAATAATTTGCATGTCTAACGTATATTACGTCTTAAATGAAGAAGCAGTAAATTTTATAAAACAAGATGGCCGACACTGAAAACCAGAGCAGCAGTTGAGAAAGCAATGCCGTGTCGGGGTAATATAATCAAAAGTCTCGACTTATGATTGGATATTTAAAGTATATCATACTTCGATATGACAAATAATTTGCATGTCTAACGTATATTACGTCTTAAATGAAGAAGCAGTAAATTTTATAAAACAAGATGGCCGACACTGAAAACCAGAGCAGCAGTTGAGAAAGCAATGCCGTTGTCGGTAATATAATCAAAAGTCTCGAATTATGATTGGATATTTAAAGTATATCATACATCGATATGACAAATAATTTGCATGTCTCACGTATATTACGTCTTAAATGAAGAAGCAGTAAATTTTATAAAACAAGATGGCCGACACAGTAAATTTTATAAAACAAGATGGCCGACACTGAAAACCAGAGCAGCAGTTGAGAAAGCAATGCCGTGGTTGGGGTAATATAATCAAAAGTCTCGACTTATGATTGGATATTTAAAGTATATCATACTTCGATATGACAAATAATTTGCATGTCTAACGTATATACGTCTTAAATGAAGAAGCAGTAAATTTTATAAAACAAGATGGCCGACACTGAAAACCAGAGCAGCAGTTGAGAAAGCAATGCCGTGGTCGGGTAATATAATCAAAAGTCTCGACTTATGATTGGATATTTAAAGTATATCATACATCGATATGACAAATAATTTGCATGTCTAACGTATATTACGTCTTAAATGAAAAGCAGTAAATTTTATAAAACAAGATGGCCGACACTGAAAACCAGAGCAGCAGTTGAGAAAGCAATGCCGTTTCGGGTAATATAATCAAAAGTCTCGACTTATGATTGGATATTTAAAGTATATCATACTTCGATATGACAAATAATTTGCATGTCTAACGTACGTCTTAAATGAAGAAGCAGTAAATTTTATAAAACAAGATGGCCGACACTGAAAACCAGAGCAGCAGTTGAGAAAGCAATGCCGTGGTCGGGGTAATATAATCAAAAGTCTCGACTTATGATTGGATATTTAAAGTATATCATACTTCGATATGACAAATAATTTGCATGTCTAACGTATATTACGTCTTAAATGAAGAAGCAGTAAATTTTATAAAACAAGATGGCCGACACTGAAAACAGAGCAGCAGTTGAGAAAGCAATGCCGTTGTCGGGGTAATATAATCAAAAGTCTCGACTTATGATTGGATATTTAAAGTATATCATACATCGATATGACAAATAATTTGCATGTCTCACGTATATTACGTCTTAAATGAAGAAGCAGTAAATTTTATAAAACAAGATGGCCGACACAGTAAATTTTATAAAAAAAGATGCCGACACTGAAAACCAGAGCAGCAGTTGAGAAAGCAATGCCGTGGTTGGGGTAATATAATCAAAAGTCTCGACTTATGATTGGATATTTAAAGTATATCATACTTCGATATGACAAATAATTTGCATGTCTAACGTACGTCTTAAATGAAGAAGCAGTAAATTTTATAAAACAAGATGGCCGACACTGAAAACCAGAGCAGCAGTTGAGAAAGCAATGCCGTTGTCGGGTAATATAATCAAAAGTCTCGACTTATGATTGGATATTTAAAGTATATCATACTTCGATATGACAAATAATTTGCATGTCTAACGTATATTACGTCTTAAATGAAGAAGCAGTAAATTTTATAAAAACAAGATGGCCGACACTGAAAACACGAGCAGCAGTTGAGAAAGCAATGCCGTTGTCGGGGTAATATAATCAAAAGTCTCGACTTATGATTGGATATTTAAAGTATATCATACTTCGATATGACAAATAATTTGCATGTCTAACGTATATTACGTCTTAAATGAAGAAGCAGTAAATTTTATAAAACAAGATGGCCGACACTGAAAACCAGAGCAGCAGTTGAGAAAGCAATGCCGTTGTCGGGGTAATATAATCAAAAGTCTCGACTTATGATTGGATATTTAAAGTATATCATACATCGATATGACAAATAATTTGCATGTCTAACGTATATTACGTCTTAAATGAAGAAGCAGTAAATTTTATAAAACAAGATGGCCGACACAGTAAATTTTATAAAACAAGATGGCCGACACTGAAAACCAGAGCAGCAGTTGAGAAAGCAATGCCGTTGTGGGGTAATATAATCAAAAGTCTCGACTTATGATTGGATTTTAAAGTATATCATACTTCGATATGACAAATAATTTGCATGTCTAACGTACGTCTTAAATGAAGAAGCAGTAAATTTTATAAAACAAGATGGCCGACACTGAAAACCAGAGCAGCAGTTGAGAAAGCAATGCCGTGGTTGGGGTAATATAATCAAAAGTCTCGACTTATGATTGGATATTTAAAGTATATCATACTTCGATATGACAAATAATTTGCATGTCTAACGTACGTCTTAAATGAAGAAGCAGTAAATTTTATAAAACAAGATGGCCGACACTGAAAACCAGAGCAGCAGTTGAGAAAGCAATGCCGTTGTCGGGTAATATAATCAAAAGTCTCGACTTATGATTGGATATTTAAAGTATATCATACATCGATATGACAAATAATTTGCATGTCTAACGTATATTACGTCTTAAATGAAGAAGCAGTAAATTTTATAAAACAAGATGGCCGACACAGTAAATTTTATAAAACAAGATGGCCGACACTGAAAACCAGAGCAGCAGTTGAGAAAGCAATGCCGTGGTTGGGGTAATATAATCAAAAGTCTCGACTTATGATTGGATATTTAAAGTATATCATACTTCGATATGACAAATAATTTGCATGTCTAACGTACGTCTTAAATGAAGAAGCAGTAAATTTTATAAAACAAGATGGCCGACACTGAAAACCAGAGCAGCAGTTGAGAAAGCAATGCCGTGGTTGGGGTAATATAATCAAAAGTCTCGACTTATGATTGGATATTTAAAGTATATCATACTTCGATATGACAAATAATTTGCATGTCTAACGTACGTCTTAAATGAAGAAGCAGTAAATTTTATAAAACAAGATGGCCGACACTGAAAACCAGAGCAGCAGTTGAGAAAGCAATGCCGTTGTCGGGTAATATAATCAAAAGTCTCGACTTATGATTGGATATTTAAAGTATATCATACTTCGATATGACAAATAATTTGCATGTCTAACGTATATTACGTCTTAAATGAAGAAGCAGTAAATTTTATAAAACAAGATGGCCGACACTGAAAACCAGAGCAGCAGTTGAGAAAGCAATGCCGTTGTCGGGGTAATATAATCAAAAGTCTCGACTTATGATTGGATATTTAAAGTATATCATACATCGATATGACAAATAATTTGCATGTCTAACGTATATTACGTCTTAATGAAGAAGCAGTAAATTTTATAAAACAAGATGGCCGACACAGTAAATTTTATAAAACAAGATGGCCGACACTGAAAACCAGAGCAGCAGTTGAGAAAGCAATGCCGTTGTCGGGGTAATATAATCAAAAGTCTCGACTTATGATTGGATATTTAAAGTATATCATACTTCGATATGACAAATAATTTGCATGTCTCACGTATATTACGTCTTAAATGAAGAAGCAGTAAATTTTAAAACAAGATGCCGACACAGTAAATTTTATAAAACAAGATGGCCGACACTGAAAACCAGAGCAGCAGTTGAGAAAGCAATGCCGTGGTTGGGGGTAATATAATCAAAAGTCTCGACTTATGATTGGATATTTAAAGTATATCATACTTCGATATGACAAATAATTTGCATGTCTAACGTACGTTCTTAAATGAAGAAGCAGTAAATTTTATAAAACAAGATGGCCGACACTGAAAACCAGAGCAGCAGTTGAGAAAGCAATGCCGTTGTCGGGGTAATATAATCAAAAGTCTCGACTTATGATTGGATATTTAAAGTATATCATACTTCGATATGACAAATAATTTGCATGTCTAACGTATATTACGTCTTAAATGAAGAAGCAGTAAATTTTATAAAACAAGATGGCCGACACTGAAAACCAGAGCAGCAGTTGAGAAAGCAATGCCGTGGTCGGGGTAATATAATCAAAAGTCTCGACTTATGATTGGATATTTAAAGTATATCATACTTCGATATGACAAATAATTTGCATGTCTAACGTACGTCTTAAATGAAGAAGCAGTAAATTTATATAAAACAAGATGGCCGACACTGAAAACCAGAGCAGCAGTTGAGAAAGCAATGCCGTTGTCGGGGTAATATAATCAAAAGTCTCGACTTATGATTGGATATTTAAAGTATATCATACTTCGATATGACAAATAATTTGCATGTCTAACGTATATTACGTCTTAAATGAAGAAGCAGTAAATTTTATAAAAACAAGATGGCCGACACTGAAAACCAGAGCAGCAGTTGAGAAAGCAATGCCGTGGTTGGTAATATAATCAAAAGTCTCGACTTATGATTGGATATTTAAAGTATATCATACTTCGATATGACAAATAATTTGCATGTCTAACGTATATTACGTCTTAAATGAAGAAGCAGTAAATTTTATAAAACAAGATGGCCGACACTGAAAACCAGAGCAGCAGTTGAGAAAGCAATGCCGTGTTGGGGTAATATAATCAAAAGTCTCGACTTATGATTGGATATTTAAAGTATATCATACTTCGATATGACAAATAATTTGCATGTCTAACGTATATACGTCTTAAATGAAGAAGCAGTAAATTTTATAAAACAAGATGGCCGACACTGAAAACCAGAGCAGCAGTTGAGAAAGCAATGCCGTGGTCGGGTAATATAATCAAAAGTCTCGACTTATGATTGGATATTTAAAGTATATCATACTTCGATATGACAAATAATTTGCATGTCTAACGTATATTACGTCTTAAATGAAGAAGCAGTAAATTTTATAAAACAAGATGGCCGACACTGAAACACAGAGCAGCAGTTGAGAAAGCAATGCCGTTGTCGGGGTAATATAATCAAAAGTCTCGACTTATGATTGGATATTTAAAGTATATCATACTTCGATATGACAAATAATTTGCATGTCTAACGTACGTCTTAAATGAAGAAGCAGTAAATTTTATAAAACAAGATGGCCGACACTGAAAACCAGAGCAGCAGTTGAGAAAGCAATGCCGTGTCGGGGTAATATAATCAAAAGTCTCGACTTATGATTGGATATTTAAAGTATATCATACTTCGATATGACAAATAATTTGCATGTCTAACGTATATTACGTCTTAAATGAAGAAGCAGTAAATTTTATAAAACAAGATGGCCGACACTGAAAACCAGAGCAGCAGTTGAGAAAGCAATGCCGTTGTCGGGGTAATATAATCAAAAGTCTCGACTTATGATTGGATATTTAAAGTATATCATACATCGATATGACAAATAATTTGCATGTCTCACGTATATTACGTCTTAAATGAAGAAGCAGTAAATTTTATAAAACAAGATGGCCGACACAGTAAATTTTATAAAACAAGATGGCCGACACTGAAAAAGAGCAGCAGTTGAGAAAGCAATGCCGTGGTTGGGTAATATAATCAAAAGTCTCGACTTATGATTGGATATTTAAAGTATATCATACTTCGATATGACAAATAATTTGCATGTCTAACGTACGTCTTAAATGAAGAAGCAGTAAATTTTATAAAACAAGATGGCCGACACTGAAAACCAGAGCAGCAGTTGAGAAAGCAATGCCGTGTCGGGGTAATATAATCAAAAGTCTCGACTTATGATTGGATATTTAAAGTATATCATACTTCGATATGACAAATAATTTGCATGTCTAACGTATATTACGTCTTAAATGAAGAAGCAGTAAATTTTATAAAACAAGATGGCCGACACTGATAACACGAGCAGCAGTTGAGAAAGCAATGCCGTTGTCGGGGGTAATATAATCAAAAGTCTCGACTTATGATTGGATATTTAAAGTATATCATACTTCGATATGACAAATAATTTGCATGTCTAACGTATATTACGTCTTAAATGAAGAAGCAGTAAATTTTATAAAACAAGATGGCCGACACTGAAAACCAGAGCAGCAGTTGAGAAAGCAATGCCGTTGTCGGGGTAATATAATCAAAAGTCTCGACTTATGATTGGATATTTAAAGTATATCATACATCGATATGACAAATAATTTGCATGTCTAACGTATATTACGTCTTAAAT
Organism: Nasonia vitripennis; assembly: GCF_009193385.2. Classification (NCBI taxonomy): domain Eukaryota; kingdom Metazoa; phylum Arthropoda; class Insecta; order Hymenoptera; family Pteromalidae; genus Nasonia; species Nasonia vitripennis. The sequence continues at coordinate 102,625 of NW_022279662.1, forward strand.
GAAGAAGCAGTAAATTTTATAAAACAAGATGGCCGACACAGTAAATTTATAAAACAAGATGGCGACACTGAAAACCAGAGCAGCAGTTGAGAAAGCAATGCCGTGGTCGGGGTAATATAATCAAAAGTCTCGACTTATGATTGGATATTTAAAGTATATCATACTTCGATATGACAAATAATTTGCATGTCTAACGTATATTACGTTTAAATGAAGAAGCAGTAAATTTTATAAAACAAGATGGCCGACACTGAAAACCAGAGCAGCAGTTGAGAAAGCAATGCCGTTGTCGGGGTAATATAATCAAAAGTCTCGACTTATGATTGGATATTTAAAGTATATCATACTTCGATATGACAAATAATTTGCATGTCTAACGTATATTACGTCTTAAATGAAGAAGCAGTAAATTTTATAAAACAAGATGGCCGACACTGAAAACAGAGCAGCAGTTGAGAAAGCAATGCCGTGGTCGGGGTAATATAATCAAAAGTCTCGACTTATGATTGGATATTTAAAGTATATATTACTTCGATATGACAAATAATTTGCATGTCTAACGTATATTACGTCTTAAATGAAGAAGCAGTAAATTTTATAAAACAAGATGGCCGACACTGAAAACCAGAGCAGCAGTTGAGAAAGCAATGCCGTTGTCGGGGTAATATAATCAAAAGTCTCGACTTATGATTGGATATTTAAAGTATATCATACTTCGATATGACAAATAATTTGCATGTCTAACGTACGTCTTAAATGAAGAAGCAGTAATTTTATAAAACAAGATGGCCGACACTGAAAACCAGAGCAGCAGTTGAGAAAGCAATGCCGTGTCGGGGTAATATAATCAAAAGTCTCGACTTATGATTGGATATTTAAAGTATATCATACTTCGATATGACAAATAATTTGCATGTCTAACGTATATTACGTCTTAAATGAAGAAGCAGTAAATTTTATAAAACAAGATGGCCGACAGTAAAATAAAACAGAGCACAGTGAAAAGAGCAGCAGTTGAGAAAGCAATGCGTTGTGGGGTAATATAATCAAAAGTCTCGACTTATGATTGGATATTTAAAGTATATCATACTTCGATATGACAAATAATTTGCATGTCTAACGTATATTACGTCTTAAATGAAGAAGCAGTAAATTTTATAAAACAAGATGGCCGACACTGAAAACCAGAGCAGCAGTTGAGAAAGCAATGCCGTGTCGGGGTAATATAATCAAAAGTCTCGACTTATGATTGGATATTTAAAGTATATCATACTTCGATATGACAAATAATTTGCATGTCTAACGTACGTCTTAAATGAAGAAGCAGTAAATTTTATAAAACAAGATGGCCGACACTGAAAACCAGAGCAGCAGTTGAGAAAGCAATGCCGTTGTCGGGGTAATATAATCAAAAGTCTCGACTTATGATTGGATATTTAAAGTATATCATACATCGATATGACAAATAATTTGCATGTCTCACGTATATTACGTCTTAAATGAAGAAGCAGTAATTTTATAAACAAGATGCCGAACAGTAAATTTATAAAACAAGATGGCCGACACTGAAACCAGAGCAGCAGTTGAGAAAGCAATGCCGTGGTCGGGGTAATATAATCAAAAGTCTCGACTTATGATTGGATATTTAAAGTATATCATACTTCGATATGACAAATAATTTGCATGTCTAACGTACGTCTTAAATGAAGAAGCAGTAAATTTTATAAAAAAAATGGCCGACACTGAAAACCAGAGCAGCAGTTGAGAAAGCAATGCCGTGGTTGGGGTAATATAATCAAAAGTCTCGACTTATGATTGGATATTTAAAGTATATCATACTTCGATATGACAAATAATTTGCATGTCTAACGTACGTCTTAAATGAAGAAGCAGTAAATTTTATAAAACAAGATGGCCGACACTGAAACCAGAGCAGCAGTTGAGAAAGCAATGCCGTGGTCGGGGTAATATAATCAAAAGTCTCGACTTATGATTGGATATTTAAAGTATATCATACATCGATATGACAAATAATTTGCATGTCTAACGTATATTACGTCTTAAATGAAGAAGCAGTAAATTTTATAAAACAAGATGGCCGACAAATAAAACAAGATGGCCGACACTGAAAACCAGAGCAGCAGTTGAGAAAGCAATGCCGTGGTCGGGGTAATATAATCAAAAGTCTCGACTTATGATTGGATATTTAAAGTATATCATACTTCGATATGACAAATAATTTGCATGTCTAACGTACGTACGTCTTAAATGAAGAAGCAGTAAATTTTATAAAACAAGATGGCCGACACTGAAAACCAGAGCAGCAGTTGAGAAAGCAATGCCGTGTTGGGGTAATATAATCAAAAGTCTCGACTTATGATTGGATATTTAAAGTATATCATACTTCGATATGACAAATAATTTGCATGTCTAACGTACGTCTTAAATGAAGAAGCAGTAAATTTTATAAAACAAGATGGCCGACACTGAAAAACAGAGCAGCAGTTGAGAAAGCAATGCCGTGGTCGGGGTAATATAATCAAAAGTCTCGACTTATGATTGGATATTTAAAGTATATCATACTTCGATATGACAAATAATTTGCATGTCTAACGTACGTCTTAAATGAAGAAGCAGTAAATTTTATAAAACAAGATGGCCGACACTGAAAACCAGAGCAGCAGTTGAGAAAGCAATGCCGTGGTCGGGGTAATATAATCAAAAGTCTCGACTTATGATTGGATATTTAAAGTATATCATACTTCGATATGACAAATAATTTGCATGTCTAACGTATACGTCTTAAATGAAGAAGCAGTAAATTTTATAAAACAAGATGGCCGACACTGAAAACCAGAGCAGCAGTTGAGAAAGCAATGCCGTTGTCGGGGTAATATAATCAAAAGTCTCGACTTATGATTGGATATTTAAAGTATATCATACTTCGATATGACAAATAATTTGCATGTCTAACGTATATTACGTCTTAAATGAAGAAGCAGTAAATTTTATAAAACAAGATGGCCGACACTGAAAACCAGAGCAGCAGTTGAGAAAGCAATGCCGTGTCGGGGTAATATAATCAAAAGTCTCGACTTATGATTGGATATTTAAAGTATATCATACTTCGATATGACAAATAATTTGCATGTCTAACGTATATTACGTCTTAAATGAAGAAGCAGTAAATTTTATAAAACAAGATGGCCGACACTGAAAACCAGAGCAGCAGTTGAGAAAGCAATGCCGTTGTCGGGGTAATATAATCAAAAGTCTCGACTTATGATTGGATATTTAAAGTATATCATACTTCGATATGACAAATAATTTGCATGTCTAACGTATACGTCTTAAATGAAGAAGCAGTAAATTTTATAAAACAAGATGGCCGACACTGAAAACCAGAGCAGCAGTTGAGAAAGCAATGCCGTGTCGGGGTAATATAATCAAAAGTCTCGACTTATGATTGGATATTTAAAGTATATCATACTTCGATATGACAAATAATTTGCATGTCTAACGTACGTCTTAAATGAAGAAGCAGTAAATTTTATAAAACAAGATGGCCGACACTGAAAACCAGAGCAGCAGTTGAGAAAGCAATGCCGTGGTCGGGGTAATATAATCAAAAGTCTCGACTTATGATTGGATATTTAAAGTATATCATACTTCGATATGACAAATAATTTGCATGTCTAACGTATACGTCTTAAATGAAGAAGCAGTAAATTTTATAAAACAAGATGGCCGACACTGAAAACCAGAGCAGCAGTTGAGAAAGCAATGCCGTTGTCGGGGTAATATAATCAAAAGTCTCGACTTATGATTGGATATTTAAAGTATATCATACTTCGATATGACAAATAATTTGCATGTCTACGTATATTACGTCTTAAATGAAGAAGCAGTAAATTTTATAAAACAAGATGGCCGACACTGAAAACCAGAGCAGCAGTTGAGAAAGCAATGCCGTTGTCGGGGTAATATAATCAAAAGTCTCGACTTATGATTGGATATTTAAAGTATATCATACTTCGATATGACAAATAATTTGCATGTCTAACGTATATTACGTCTTAAATGAAGAAGCAGTAAATTTTATAAAACAAGATGGCCGACACTGAAAACCAGAGCAGCAGTTGAGAAAGCAATGCCGTTGTCGGGGTAATATAATCAAAAGTCTCGACTTATGATTGGATATTTAAAGTATATCATACATCGATATGACAAATAATTTGCATGTCTCAACGTATATTACGTCTTAAATGAAGAAGCAGTAAATTTTATAAAACAAGATGGCCGACACAGTAAATTTTATAAAACAAGATGCTCGACACTGAAAACCAGAGCAGCAGTTGAGAAAGCAATGCCGTGGTTGGGGTAATATAATCAAAAGTCTCGACTTATGATTGGATATTTAAAGTATATCATACTTCGATATGACAAATAATTTGCATGTCTAACGTACGTCTTAAATGAAGAAGCAGTAAATTTTATAAAACAAGATGGCCGACACTGAAAACCAGAGCAGCAGTTGAGAAAGCAATGCCGTGGTCGGGGTAATATAATCAAAAGTCTCGACTTATGATTGGATATTTAAAGTATATCATACTTCGATATGACAAATAATTTGCATGTCTAACGTATATTACGTCTTAAATGAAGAAGCAGTAAATTTTATAAAACAAGATGGCCGACACTGAAAACCAGAGCAGCAGTTGAGAAAGCAATGCCGTGGTCGGGGTAATATAATCAAAAGTCTCGACTTATGATTGGATATTTAAAGTATATCATACTTCGATATGACAAATAATTTGCATGTCTAACGTATATTACGTCTTAAATGAAGAAGCAGTAAATTTTATAAAACAAGATGGCCGACACTGAAAACCAGAGCAGCAGTTGAGAAAGCAATGCCGTTGTCGGGGTAATATAATCAAAAGTCTCGACTTATGATTGGATATTTAAAGTATATCATACTTCGATATGACAAATAATTTGCATGTCTAACGTATATTACGTCTTAAATGAAGAAGCAGTAAATTTTATAAAACAAGATGGCCGACACTGAAAACAGAGCAGCAGTTGAGAAAGCAATGCCGTTGTCGGGGTAATATAATCAAAAGTCTCGACTTATGATTGGATATTTAAAGTATATCATACATCGATATGACAAATAATTTGCATGTCTCACGTATATTACGTCTTAAATGAAGAAGCAGTAAATTTTATAAAACAAGATGGCCGACACAGTAAAAACAAGATGCCGACACTGAAAACCAGAGCAGCAGTTGAGAAAGCAATGCCGTGGTTGGGGTAATATAATCAAAAGTCTCGACTTATGATTGGATATTTAAAGTATATCATACTTCGATATGACAAATAATTTGCATGTCTAACGTACGTCTTAAATGAAGAAGCAGTAAATTTTATAAAACAAGATGGCCGACACTGAAAACCAGAGCAGCAGTTGAGAAAGCAATGCCGTGGTCGGGGTAATATAATCAAAAGTCTCGACTTATGATTGGATATTTAAAGTATATCATACTTCGATATGACAAATAATTTGCATGTCTAACGTACGTCTTAAATGAAGAAGCAGTAAATTTTATAAAACAAGATGGCCGACACTGAAAACCAGAGCAGCAGTTGAGAAAGCAATGCCGTGGTCGGGGTAATATAATCAAAAGTCTCGACTTATGATTGGATATTTAAAGTATATCATACTTCGATATGACAAATAATTTGCATGTCTAACGTACGTCTTAAATGAAGAAGCAGTAAATTTTATAAAACAAGATGGCCGACACTGAAAACCAGAGCAGCAGTTGAGAAAGCAATGCCGTGTCGGGTAATATAATCAAAAGTCTCGACTTATGATTGGATATTTAAAGTATATCATACTTCGATATGACAAATAATTTGCATGTCTAACGTACGTCTTAAATGAAGAAGCAGTAAATTTTATAAAACAAGATGGCCGACACTGAAAACCAGAGCAGCAGTTGAGAAAGCAATGCCGTTGTCGGGGTAATATAATCAAAAGTCTCGACTTATGATTGGATATTTAAAGTATATCATACTTCGATATGACAAATAATTTGCATGTCTAACGTATATTACGTCTTAAATGAAGAAGCAGTAAATTTTATAAAACAAGATGGCCGACACTGAAAACCAGAGCAGCAGTTGAGAAAGCAATGCCGTTGTCGGGGTAATATAATCAAAAGTCTCGACTTATGATTGGATATTTAAAGTATATCATACTTCGATATGACAAATAATTTGCATGTCTAACGTATATTACGTCTTAAATGAAGAAGCAGTAAATTTTATAAAACAAGATGGCCGACACTGAAAACCAGAGCAGCAGTTGAGAAAGCAATGCCGTTGTCGGGGTAATATAATCAAAAGTCTCGACTTATGATTGGATATTTAAAGTATATCATACTTCGATATGACAAATAATTTGCATGTCTAACGTATACGTCTTAAATGAAGAAGCAGTAAATTTTATAAAACAAGATGGCCGACACTGAAAACCAGAGCAGCAGTTGAGAAAGCAATGCCGTGGTCGGGGTAATATAATCAAAAGTCTCGACTTATGATTGGATATTTAAAGTATATCATACTTCGATATGACAAATAATTTGCATGTCTAACGTACGTCTTAAATGAAGAAGCAGTAAATTTTATAAAACAAGATGGCCGACACTGAAAACCAGAGCAGCAGTTGAGAAAGCAATGCCGTGGTCGGGGTAATATAATCAAAAGTCTCGACTTATGATTGGATATTTAAAGTATATCATACTTCGATATGACAAATAATTTGCATGTCTAACGTATCTTAAATGAAGAAGCAGTAAATTTTATAAAACAAGATGGCCGACACTGAAAACCAGAGCAGCAGTTGAGAAAGCAATGCCGTTGTCGGGGTAATATAATCAAAAGTCTCGACTTATGATTGGATATTTAAAGTATATCATACTTCGATATGACAAATAATTTGCATGTCTAACGTATATTACGTCTTAAATGAAGAAGCAGTAAATTTTATAAAACAAGATGGCCGACACTGAAAACCAGAGCAGCAGTTGAGAAAGCAATGCCGTTGTCGGGGTAATATAATCAAAAGTCTCGACTTATGATTGGATATTTAAAGTATATCATACTTCGATATGACAAATAATTTGCATGTCTAACGTATATTACGTCTTAAATGAAGAAGCAGTAAATTTTATAAAACAAGATGGCCGACACTGAAAACCAGAGCAGCAGTTGAGAAAGCAATGCCGTTGTCGGGGTAATATAATCAAAAGTCTCGACTTATGATTGGATATTTAAAGTATATCATACATCGATATGACAAATAATTTGCATGTCTCACGTATATTACGTCTTAAATGAAGAAGCAGTAAATTTTATAAAACAAGATGGCCGACACAGTAAATTTATAAAACAAGATGCCGACACTGAAACCAGAGCAGCAGTTGAGAAAGCAATGCCGTGTTGGGGTAATATAATCAAAAGTCTCGACTTATGATTGGATATTTAAAGTATATCATACTTCGATATGACAAATAATTTGCATGTCTAACGTACGTCTTAAATGAAGAAGCAGTAAATTTTATAAAACAAGATGGCCGACACTGAAAACCAGAGCAGCAGTTGAGAAAGCAATGCCGTGGTCGGGGTAATATAATCAAAAGTCTCGACTTATGATTGGATATTTAAAGTATATCATACTTCGATATGACAAATAATTTGCATGTCTAACGTATATTACGTCTTAAATGAAGAAGCAGTAAATTTTATAAAACAAGATGGCCGACACTGAAAACCAGAGCAGCAGTTGAGAAAGCAATGCCGTGGTCGGGGTAATATAATCAAAAGTCTCGACTTATGATTGGATATTTAAAGTATATCATACTTCGATATGACAAATAATTTGCATGTCTAACGTATATTACGTCTTAAATGAAGAAGCAGTAAATTTTATAAAACAAGATGGCCGACACTGAAAACCAGAGCAGCAGTTGAGAAAGCAATGCCGTTGTCGGGGTAATATAATCAAAAGTCTCGACTTATGATTGGATATTTAAAGTATATCATACTTCGATATGACAAATAATTTGCATGTCTAACGTATATTACGTCTTAAATGAAGAAGCAGTAAATTTTATAAAACAAGATGGCCGACACTGAAAACCAGAGCAGCAGTTGAGAAAGCAATGCCGTTGTCGGGGTAATATAATCAAAAGTCTCGACTTATGATTGGATATTTAAAGTATATCATACTTCGATATGACAAATAATTTGCATGTCTAACGTATATTACGTCTTAAATGAAGAAGCAGTAAATTTTATAAAACAAGATGGCCGACACTGAAAACCAGAGCAGCAGTTGAGAAAGCAATGCCGTGGTCGGGGTAATATAATCAAAAGTCTCGACTTATGATTGGATATTTAAAGTATATCATACTTCGATATGACAAATAATTTGCATGTCTAACGTATATTACGTCTTAAATGAAGAAGCAGTAAATTTTATAAAACAAGATGGCCGACACTGAAAACCAGAGCAGCAGTTGAGAAAGCAATGCCGTTGTCGGGGTAATATAATCAAAAGTCTCGACTTATGATTGGATATTTAAAGTATATCATACTTCGATATGACAAATAATTTGCATGTCTAACGTACGTCTTAAATGAAGAAGCAGTAAATTTTATAAAACAAGATGGCCGACACTGAAAACCAGAGCAGCAGTTGAGAAAGCAATGCCGTTGTCGGGGTAATATAATCAAAAGTCTCGACTTATGATTGGATATTTAAAGTATATCATACTTCGATATGACAAATAATTTGCATGTCTAACGTATATTACGTCTTAAATGAAGAAGCAGTAAATTTTATAAAACAAGATGGCCGACACTGAAAACAGAGCAGCAGTTGAGAAAGCAATGCCGTTGTCGGGGTAATATAATCAAAAGTCTCGACTTATGATTGGATATTTAAAGTATATCATACTTCGATATGACAAATAATTTGCATGTCTAACGTATATTACGTCTTAAATGAAGAAGCAGTAAATTTTATAAAACAAGATGGCCGACACTGAAAACCGAGCAGCAGTTGAGAAAGCAATGCCGTGGTCGGGGTAATATAATCAAAAGTCTCGACTTATGATTGGATATTTAAAGTATATCATACTTCGATATGACAAATAATTTGCATGTCTAACGTATATTACGTCTTAAATGAAGAAGCAGTAAATTTTATAAAACAAGATGGCCGACACTGAAAACCAGAGCAGCAGTTGAGAAAGCAATGCCGTGGTCGGGGTAATATAATCAAAAGTCTCGACTTATGATTGGATATTTAAAGTATATCATACTTCGATATGACAAATAATTTGCATGTCTAACGTACGTCTTAAATGAAGAAGCAGTAAATTTTATAAAACAAGATGGCCGACACTGAAAACAGAGCAGCAGTTGAGAAAGCAATGCCGTTGTCGGGGTAATATAATCAAAAGTCTCGACTTATGATTGGATATTTAAAGTATATCATACTTCGATATGACAAATAATTTGCATGTCTACGTATATTACGTCTTAAATGAAGAAGCAGTAAATTTTATAACAAGATGGCCGACACAGTAAATTTTATAAAACAAGATGGCCGACACTGAAAACCAGAGCAGCAGTTGAGAAAGCAATGCCGTGGTCGGGGTAATATAATCAAAAGTCTCGACTTATGATTGGATATTTAAAGTATATCATACTTCGATATGACAAATAATTTGCATGTCTAACGTATATTACGTCTTAAATGAAGAAGCAGTAAATTTTATAAAACAAGATGGCCGACACTGAAAACCAGAGCAGCAGTTGAGAAAGCAATGCCGTTGTCGGGGTAATATAATCAAAAGTCTCGACTTATGATTGGATATTTAAAGTATATCATACTTCGATATGACAAATAATTTGCATGTCTAACGTACGTCTTAAATGAAGAAGCAGTAAATTTTATAAAACAAGATGGCCGACACTGAAAACCAGAGCAGCAGTTGAGAAAGCAATGCCGTTGTCGGGGTAATATAATCAAAAGTCTCGACTTATGATTGGATATTTAAAGTATATCATACATCGATATGACAAATAATTTGCATGTCTCACGTATATTACGTCTTAAATGAAGAAGCAGTAAATTTTATAAAACAAGATGGCCGACACAGTAAATTTTATAAAACAAGATGGCCGACACTGAAAACCAGAGCAGCAGTTGAGAAAGCAATGCCGTGGTTGGGGTAATATAATCAAAAGTCTCGACTTATGATTGGATATTTAAAGTATATCATACTTCGATATGACAAATAATTTGCATGTCTAACGTACGTCTTAAATGAAGAAGCAGTAAATTTTATAAAACAAGATGGCCGACACTGAAAACCAGAGCAGCAGTTGAGAAAGCAATGCCGTGGTCGGGGTAATATAATCAAAAGTCTCGACTTATGATTGGATATTTAAAGTATATCATACTTCGATATGACAAATAATTTGCATGTCTAACGTACGTCTTAAATGAAGAAGCAGTAAATTTTATAAAACAAGATGGCCGACACTGAAAACCAGAGCAGCAGTTGAGAAAGCAATGCCGTTGTCGGGGTAATATAATCAAAAGTCTCGACTTATGATTGGATATTTAAAGTATATCATACATCGATATGACAAATAATTTGCATGTCTCACGTATATTACGTCTTAAATGAAGAAGCAGTAAATTTTATAAAACAAGATGGCCGACACAGTAAATTTATAAAACAAGATGGCCGACACTGAAAACCAGAGCAGCAGTTGAGAAAGCAATGCCGTGGTCGGGGTAATATAATCAAAAGTCTCGACTTATGATTGGATATTTAAAGTATATCATACTTCGATATGACAAATAATTTGCATGTCTAACGTATATTACGTCTTAAATGAAGAAGCAGTAAATTTTATAAAACAAGATGGCCGACACTGAAAACCAGAGCAGCAGTTGAGAAAGCAATGCCGTGGTCGGGGTAATATAATCAAAAGTCTCGACTTATGATTGGATATTTAAAGTATATCATACTTCGATATGACAAATAATTTGCATGTCTAACGTACGTCTTAAATGAAGAAGCAGTAAATTTTATAAAACAAGATGGCCGACACTGAAAACCAGAGCAGCAGTTGAGAAAGCAATGCCGTTGTCGGGGTAATATAATCAAAAGTCTCGACTTATGATTGGATATTTAAAGTATATCATACTTCGATATGACAAATAATTTGCATGTCTAACGTATATTACGTCTTAAATGAAGAAGCAGTAAATTTTATAAAACACACAGATGATGGCCGACACTGAAAACCAGAGCAGCAGTTGAGAAAGCAATGCCGTGGTTGGGGTAATATAATCAAAAGTCTCGACTTATGATTGGATATTTAAAGTATATCATACTTCGATATGACAAATAATTTGCATGTCTAACGTACGTCTTAAATGAAGAAGCAGTAAATTTTATAAAACAAGATGGCCGACACTGAAAACCAGAGCAGCAGTTGAGAAAGCAATGCCGTGGTCGGGGTAATATAATCAAAAGTCTCGACTTATGATTGGATATTTAAAGTATATCATACTTCGATATGACAAATAATTTGCATGTCTAACGTACGTCTTAAATGAAGAAGCAGTAAATTTTATAAAACAAGATGGCCGACACTGAAAACCAGAGCAGCAGTTGAGAAAGCAATGCCGTTGTCGGGGTAATATAATCAAAAGTCTCGACTTATGATTGGATATTTAAAGTATATCATACTTCGATATGACAAATAATTTGCATGTCTAACGTACGTCTTAAATGAAGAAGCAGTAAATTTTATAAAACAAGATGGCCGACACTGAAAACCAGAGCAGCAGTTGAGAAAGCAATGCCGTTGTCGGGGTAATATAATCAAAAGTCTCGACTTATGATTGGATATTTAAAGTATATCATACTTCGATATGACAAATAATTTGCATGTCTCACGTATATTACGTCTTAAATGAAGAAGCAGTAAATTTTATAAAACAAGATGCCGACACAGTAAATTTTATAAAACAAGATGGCCGACACTGAAAACCAGAGCAGCAGTTGAGAAAGCAATGCCGTGGTCGGGGTAATATAATCAAAAGTCTCGACTTATGATTGGATATTTAAAGTATATCATACTTCGATATGACAAATAATTTGCATGTCTAACGTACGTCTTAAATGAAGAAGCAGTAAATTTTATAAAACAAGATGGCCGACACTGAAAACCAGAGCAGCAGTTGAGAAAGCAATGCCGTGGTCGGGTAATATAATCAAAAGTCTCGACTTATGATTGGATATTTAAAGTATATCATACTTCGATATGACAAATAATTTGCATGTCTAACGTATATTACGTCTTAAATGAAGAAGCAGTAAATTTTATAAAACAAGATGGCCGACACTGAAAACCAGAGCAGCAGTTGAGAAAGCAATGCCGTTGGTCGGGTAATATAATCAAAAGTCTCGACTTATGATTGGATATTTAAAGTATATCATACTTCGATATGACAAATAATTTGCATGTCTAACGTACGTCTTAAATGAAGAAGCAGTAAATTTTATAAAACAAGATGGCCGACACTGAAAACCAGAGCAGCAGTTGAGAAAGCAATGCCGTTGTCGGGGTAATATAATCAAAAGTCTCGACTTATGATTGGATATTTAAAGTATATCATACTTCGATATGACAAATAATTTGCATGTCTAACGTATATTACGTCTTAAATGAAGAAGCAGTAAATTTATAAAAAACAAGATGGCCGACACTGAAAACCAGAGCAGCAGTTGAGAAAGCAATGCCGTTGTCGGGGTAATATAATCAAAAGTCTCGACTTATGATTGGATATTTAAAGTATATCATACTTCGATATGACAAATAATTTGCATGTCTAACGTACGTCTTAAATGAAGAAGCAGTAAATTTTATAAAACAAGATGGCCGACACTGAAAACCAGAGCAGCAGTTGAGAAAGCAATGCCGTTGTCGGGGTAATATAATCAAAAGTCTCGACTTATGATTGGATATTTAAAGTATATCATACATCGATATGACAAATAATTTGCATGTCTCACGTATATTACGTCTTAAATGAAGAAGCAGTAAATTTTATAAAACAAGATGGCCGACACAGTAAATTTTAAAAACAAGATGGCCGACACTGAAAACCAGAGCAGCAGTTGAGAAAGCAATGCCGTGGTCGGGGTAATATAATCAAAAGTCTCGACTTATGATTGGATATTTAAAGTATATCATACTTCGATATGACAAATAATTTGCATGTCTAACGTACGTCTTAAATGAAGAAGCAGTAAATTTTATAAAACAAGATGGCCGACACTGAAAACCAGAGCAGCAGTTGAGAAAGCAATGCCGTTGTCGGGGTAATATAATCAAAAGTCTCGACTTATGATTGGATATTTAAAGTATATCATACATCGATATGACAAATAATTTGCATGTCTCACGTATATTACGTCTTAAATGAAGAAGCAGTAAATTTTATAAAACAAGATGGCGACACAGTAAATTTATAAAAGATGGCCGACACTGAAAACCAGAGCAGCAGTTGAGAAAGCAATGCCGTGGTTGGGGTAATATAATCAAAAGTCTCGACTTATGATTGGATATTTAAAGTATATCATACTTCGATATGACAAATAATTTGCATGTCTAACGTACGTCTTAAATGAAGAAGCAGTAAATTTTATAAAACAAGATGGCCGACACTGAAAACCAGAGCAGCAGTTGAGAAAGCAATGCCGTGGTCGGGGTAATATAATCAAAAGTCTCGACTTATGATTGGATATTTAAAGTATATCATACTTCGATATGACAAATAATTTGCATGTCTAACGTACGTCTTAAATGAAGAAGCAGTAAATTTTATAAAACAAGATGGCCGACACTGAAAACCAGAGCAGCAGTTGAGAAAGCAATGCCGTGGTCGGGGTAATATAATCAAAAGTCTCGACTTATGATTGGATATTTAAAGTATATCATACTTCGATATGACAAATAATTTGCATGTCTAACGTACGTCTTAAATGAAGAAGCAGTAAATTTTATAAAACAAGATGGCCGACACTGAAAACCAGAGCAGCAGTTGAGAAAGCAATGCCGTGGTCGGGGTAATATAATCAAAAGTCTCGACTTATGATTGGATATTTAAAGTATATCATACTTCGATATGACAAATAATTTGCATGTCTAACGTACGTCTTAAATGAAGAAGCAGTAAATTTTATAAAACAAGATGGCCGACACTGAAAACCAGAGCAGCAGTTGAGAAAGCAATGCCGTGTCGGGTAATATAATCAAAAGTCTCGACTTATGATTGGATATTTAAAGTATATCATACTTCGATATGACAAATAATTTGCATGTCTAACGTACGTCTTAAATGAAGAAGCAGTAAATTTTATAAAACAAGATGGCCGACACTGAAAACCAGAGCAGCAGTTGAGAAAGCAATGCCGTGGTCGGGGTAATATAATCAAAAGTCTCGACTTATGATTGGATATTTAAAGTATATCATACTTCGATATGACAAATAATTTGCATGTCTAACGTACGTCTTAAATGAAGAAGCAGTAAATTTTATAAAACAAGATGGCCGACACTGAAAACCAGAGCAGCAGTTGAGAAAGCAATGCCGTTGTCGGGGTAATATAATCAAAAGTCTCGACTTATGATTGGATATTTAAAGTATATCATACATCGATATGACAAATAATTTGCATGTCTCACGTATATTACGTCTTAAATGAAGAAGCAGTAAATTTTATAAAACAAGATGGCCGACACAGTAAATTTTATAAAACAAGATGGCCGACACTGAAAACCAGAGCAGCAGTTGAGAAAGCAATGCCGTGGTTGGGGTAATATAATCAAAAGTCTCGACTTATGATTGGATATTTAAAGTATATCATACTTCGATATGACAAATAATTTGCATGTCTAACGTACGTCTTAAATGAAGAAGCAGTAAATTTTATAAAACAAGATGGCCGACACTGAAAACCAGAGCAGCAGTTGAGAAAGCAATGCCGTGGTCGGGGTAATATAATCAAAAGTCTCGACTTATGATTGGATATTTAAAGTATATCATACTTCGATATGACAAATAATTTGCATGTCTAACGTACGTCTTAAATGAAGAAGCAGTAAATTTTATAAAACAAGATGGCCGACACTGAAAACCAGAGCAGCAGTTGAGAAAGCAATGCCGTGGTCGGGGTAATATAATCAAAAGTCTCGACTTATGATTGGATATTTAAAGTATATCATACTTCGATATGACAAATAATTTGCATGTCTAACGTACGTCTTAAATGAAGAAGCAGTAAATTTTATAAAACAAGATGGCCGACACTGAAAACCAGAGCAGCAGTTGAGAAAGCAATGCCGTGGTCGGGGTAATATAATCAAAAGTCTCGACTTATGATTGGATATTTAAAGTATATCATACTTCGATATGACAAATAATTTGCATGTCTAACGTATACGTCTTAAATGAAGAAGCAGTAAATTTTATAAAACAAGATGGCCGACACTGAAAACCAGAGCAGCAGTTGAGAAAGCAATGCCGTGTCGGGGTAATATAATCAAAAGTCTCGACTTATGATTGGATATTTAAAGTATATCATACTTCGATATGACAAATAATTTGCATGTCTAACGTACGTCTTAAATGAAGAAGCAGTAAATTTTATAAAACAAGATGGCCGACACTGAAAACCAGAGCAGCAGTTGAGAAAGCAATGCCGTGGTCGGGTAATATAATCAAAAGTCTCGACTTATGATTGGATATTTAAAGTATATCATACTTCGATATGACAAATAATTTGCATGTCTAACGTATACGTCTTAAATGAAGAAGCAGTAAATTTTATAAAACAAGATGGCCGACACTGAAAACCAGAGCAGCAGTTGAGAAAGCAATGCCGTGGTCGGGTAATATAATCAAAAGTCTCGACTTATGATTGGATATTTAAAGTATATCATACTTCGATATGACAAATAATTTGCATGTCTAACGTATACGTCTTAAATGAAGAAGCAGTAAATTTTATAAAACAAGATGGCCGACACTGAAAACCAGAGCAGCAGTTGAGAAAGCAATGCCGTTCGGGTAATATAATCAAAAGTCTCGACTTATGATTGGATATTTAAAGTATATCATACTTCGATATGACAAATAATTTGCATGTCTAACGTACGTCTTAAATGAAGAAGCAGTAAATTTTATAAAACAAGATGGCCGACACTGAAAACCAGAGCAGCAGTTGAGAAAGCAATGCCGTGGTCGGGGTAATATAATCAAAAGTCTCGACTTATGATTGGATATTTAAAGTATATCATACTTCGATATGACAAATAATTTGCATGTCTAACGTATACGTCTTAAATGAAGAAGCAGTAAATTTTATAAAACAAGATGGCCGACACTGAAAACCAGAGCAGCAGTTGAGAAAGCAATGCCGTTGTCGGGGTAATATAATCAAAAGTCTCGACTTATGATTGGATATTTAAAGTATATCATACTTCGATATGACAAATAATTTGCATGTCTAACGTACGTCTTAAATGAAGAAGCAGTAAATTTTATAAAACAAGATGGCCGACACTGAAAACCAGAGCAGCAGTTGAGAAAGCAATGCCGTGGTCGGGGTAATATAATCAAAAGTCTCGACTTATGATTGGATATTTAAAGTATATCATACTTCGATATGACAAATAATTTGCATGTCTAACGTACGTCTTAAATGAAGAAGCAGTAAATTTTATAAAACAAGATGGCCGACACTGAAAACAGAGCAGCAGTTGAGAAAGCAATGCCGTTGTCGGGGTAATATAATCAAAAGTCTCGACTTATGATTGGATATTTAAAGTATATCATACATCGATATGACAAATAATTTGCATGTCTAACGTATATTACGTCTTAAATGAGAAGCAGTAAATTTATAAAACAAGATGGCCGACACAGTAAATTTTATAAAACAAGATGGCCGACACTGAAAACCAGAGCAGCAGTTGAGAAAGCAATGCCGTGGTCGGGGTAATATAATCAAAAGTCTCGACTTATGATTGGATATTTAAAGTATATCATACTTCGATATGACAAATAATTTGCATGTCTAACGTACGTCTTAAATGAAGAAGCAGTAAATTTTATAAAACAAGATGGCCGACACTGAAAACCAGAGCAGCAGTTGAGAAAGCAATGCCGTGGTTGGGGTAATATAATCAAAAGTCTCGACTTATGATTGGATATTTAAAGTATATCATACTTCGATATGACAAATAATTTGCATGTCTAACGTACGTCTTAAATGAAGAAGCAGTAAATTTTATAAAAGATGGCCGACACTGAAAACCAGAGCAGCAGTTGAGAAAGCAATGCCGTTGGTCGGGGTAATATAATCAAAAGTCTCGACTTATGATTGGATATTTAAAGTATATCATACTTCGATATGACAAATAATTTGCATGTCTAACGTATATCCTTAAATGAAGAAGCAGTAAATTTTATAAACAAGATGGCCGACACTGAAAACCAGAGCAGCAGTTGAGAAAGCAATGCCGTGGTCGGGGTAATATAATCAAAAGTCTCGACTTATGATTGGATATTTAAAGTATATCATACTTCGATATGACAAATAATTTGCATGTCTAACGTACGTCTTAAATGAAGAAGCAGTAAATTTTATAAAACAAGATGGCCGACACTGAAAACCCAGCAGCAGTTGAGAAAGCAATGCCGTTGTCGGGGTAATATAATCAAAAGTCTCGACTTATGATTGGATATTTAAAGTATATCATACTTCGATATGACAAATAATTTGCATGTCTAACGTACGTCTTAAATGAAGAAGCAGTAAATTTATAAAACAAGATGGCCGACACTGAAAACCAGAGCAGCAGTTGAGAAAGCAATGCCGTGGTCGGGGTAATATAATCAAAAGTCTCGACTTATGATTGGATATTTAAAGTATATCATACTTCGATATGACAAATAATTTGCATGTCTAACGTACGTCTTAAATGAAGAAGCAGTAAATTTTATAAAACAAGATGGCCGACACTGAAAACCAGAGCAGCAGTTGAGAAAGCAATGCCGTGGTCGGGGTAATATAATCAAAAGTCTCGACTTATGATTGGATATTTAAAGTATATCATACTTCGATATGACAAATAATTTGCATGTCTAACGTACGTCTTAAATGAAGAAGCAGTAAATTTTATAAAACAAGATGGCCGACACTGAAAACCAGAGCAGCAGTTGAGAAAGCAATGCCGTTGTCGGGGTAATATAATCAAAAGTCTCGACTTATGATTGGATATTTAAAGTATATCATACTTCGATATGACAAATAATTTGCATGTCTAACGTACGTCTTAAATGAAGAAGCAGTAAATTTTATAAAACAAGATGGCCGACACTGAAAACCAGAGCAGCAGTTGAGAAAGCAATGCCGTGGTCGGGGTAATATAATCAAAAGTCTCGACTTATGATTGGATATTTAAAGTATATCATACTTCGATATGACAAATAATTTGCATGTCTAACGTATACGTCTTAAATGAAGAAGCAGTAAATTTTATAAAACAAGATGGCCGACACTGAAAACCAGAGCAGCAGTTGAGAAAGCAATGCCGTTGTCGGGGTAATATAATCAAAAGTCTCGACTTATGATTGGATATTTAAAGTATATCATACTCGATATGACAAATAATTTGCATGTCTCACGTATATTACGTCTTAAATGAAGCAGTAAATTTTTAAAACAAGATGGCACACAGTAAATTTTATAAAACAAGATGGCCGACACTGAAAACCAGAGCAGCAGTTGAGAAAGCAATGCCGTGGTCGGGGTAATATAATCAAAAGTCTCGACTTATGATTGGATATTTAAAGTATATCATACTTCGATATGACAAATAATTTGCATGTCTAACGTATATTACGTCTTAAATGAAGAAGCAGTAAATTTTATAAAACAAGATGGCCGACACTGAAAACCAGAGCAGCAGTTGAGAAAGCAATGCCGTTGTCGGGGTAATATAATCAAAAGTCTCGACTTATGATTGGATATTTAAAGTATATCATACTTCGATATGACAAATAATTTGCATGTCTAACGTATATTACGTCTTAAATGAAAAGCAGTAAATTTTATAAAACAAGATGGCCGACACTGAAAACACGAGCAGCAGTTGAGAAAGCAATGCCGTTGTCGGGGTAATATAATCAAAAGTCTCGACTTATGATTGGATATTTAAAGTATATCATACTTCGATATGACAAATAATTTGCATGTCTAACGTATATTACGTCTTAAATGAAGAAGCAGTAAATTTTATAAAACAAGATGGCCGACACTGAAAACCGAGCAGCAGTTGAGAAAGCAATGCCGTGTGTCGGGGTAATATAATCAAAAGTCTCGACTTATGATTGGATATTTAAAGTATATCATACTTCGATATGACAAATAATTTGCATGTCTAACGTATATTACGTCTTAAATGAAAAGCAGTAAATTTTATAAAACAAGATGGCCGACACTGAAAACCAGAGCAGCAGTTGAGAAAGCAATGCCGTTGTCGGGGTAATATAATCAAAAGTCTCGACTTATGATTGGATATTTAAAGTATATCATACTTCGATATGACAAATAATTTGCATGTCTAACGTACGTCTTAAATGAAGAAGCAGTAAATTTTATAAAACAAGATGGCCGACACTGAAAACCAGAGCAGCAGTTGAGAAAGCAATGCCGTTGTCGGGGTAATATAATCAAAAGTCTCGACTTATGATTGGATATTTAAAGTATATCATACTTCGATATGACAAATAATTTGCATGTCTAACGTATATTACGTCTTAAATGAAGAAGCAGTAAATTTATAAAAACAAGATGGCCGACACTGAAAACCAGAGCAGCAGTTGAGAAAGCAATGCCGTGTCGGGGTAATATAATCAAAAGTCTCGACTTATGATTGGATATTTAAAGTATATCATACTTCGATATGACAAATAATTTGCATGTCTAACGTATATTACGTCTTAAATGAAGAAGCAGTAAATTTTATAAAACAAGATGGCCGACACTGAAAACCAGAGCAGCAGTTGAGAAAGCAATGCCGTTGTCGGGGTAATATAATCAAAAGTCTCGACTTATGATTGGATATTTAAAGTATATCATACTCGATATGACAAATAATTTGCATGTCTAACGTATATTACGTCTTAAATGAAGAAGCAGTAAATTTTATAAAACAAGATGGCCGACACAGTAAATGATGGCCGACACTGAAACAGAGCAGCAGTTGAGAAAGCAATGCCGTTGTCGGGGTAATATAATCAAAAGTCTCGACTTATGATTGGATATTTAAAGTATATCATACTTCGATATGACAAATAATTTGCATGTCTAACGTATATTACGTCTTAAATGAAGAAGCAGTAAATTTTATAAAACAGATGGCCGACACTGAAAACCAGAGCAGCAGTTGAGAAAGCAATGCCGTTGTCGGGGTAATATAATCAAAAGTCTCGACTTATGATTGGATATTTAAAGTATATCATACTTCGATATGACAAATAATTTGCATGTCTAACGTATATTACGTTTAAATGAAGAAGCAGTAAATTTTATAAAACAAGATGGCCGACACTGAAACCAGAGCAGCAGTTGAGAAAGCAATGCCGTTGTCGGGGTAATATAATCAAAAGTCTCGACTTATGATTGGATATTTAAAGTATATCATACATCGATATGACAAATAATTTGCATGTCTACGTATATTACGTCTAATGAAGAAGCAGTAAATAAAGCAGTAAATTTTATAAAACAAGATGGCCGACACTGAAAACCAGAGCAGCAGTTGAGAAAGCAATGCCGTTGTCGGGGTAATATAATCAAAAGTCTCGACTTATGATTGGATATTTAAAATATATCATACTTCGATATGACAAATAATTTGCATGTCTAACGTATATTACGTCTTAAATGAAGAAGCAGTAAATTTTATAAAACAAGATGGCCGACACTGAAAACCAGAGCAGCAGTTGAGAAAGCAATGCCGTGGTCGGGGTAATATAATCAAAAGTCTCGACTTATGATTGGATATTTAAAGTATATCATACTTCGATATGACAAATAATTTGCATGTCTAACGTATACGTCTTAAATGAAGAAGCAGTAAATTTTATAAAACAAGATGGCCGACACTGAAAACCAGAGCAGCAGTTGAGAAAGCAATGCCGTTGTCGGGGTAATATAATCAAAAGTCTCGACTTATGATTGGATATTTAAAGTATATCATACATCGATATGACAAATAATTTGCATGTCTCACGTATATTACGTCTTAAATGAAGAAGCAGTAAATTTTATAAAACAAGATGGCCGACACAGTAAATTTTATAAAAAAGATGGCCGACACTGAAAACCAGCAGCAGTTGAGAAAGCAATGCCGTGTTGTCGGGTAATATAATCAAAAGTCTCGACTTATGATTGGATATTTAAAGTATATCATACTTCGATATGACAAATAATTTGCATGTCTAACGTATATTACGTCTTAAATGAAGAAGCAGTAAATTTTATAAAACAAGATGGCCGACACTGAAAACCAGAGCAGCAGTTGAGAAAGCAATGCCGTGGTCGGGGTAATATAATCAAAAGTCTCGACTTATGATTGGATATTTAAAGTATATCATACTTCGATATGACAAATAATTTGCATGTCTAACGTATACGTCTTAAATGAAGAAGCAGTAAATTTTATAAAACAAGATGGCGACACTGAAAACCAGAGCAGCAGTTGAGAAAGCAATGCCGTTGTCGGGTAATATAATCAAAAGTCTCGACTTATGATTGGATATTTAAAGTATATCATACTCGATATGACAAATAATTTGCATGTCTAACGTATATTACGTCTTAAATGAAGAAGCAGTAAATTTTATAAAACAAGATGGACACGTAAATTTTATAAAAAAGATGGCCGACACTGAAAACCAGAGCAGCAGTTGAGAAAGCAATGCCGTGGTCGGGTAATATAATCAAAAGTCTCGACTTATGATTGGATATTTAAAGTATATCATACTTCGATATGACAAATAATTTGCATGTCTAACGTATATTACGTCTTAAATGAAGAAGCAGTAAATTTTATAAAACAAGATGGCCGACACTGAAAACCAGAGCAGCAGTTGAGAAAGCAATGCCGTTGTCGGGGTAATATAATCAAAAGTCTCGACTTATGATTGGATATTTAAAGTATATCATACTTCGATATGACAAATAATTTGCATGTCTAACGTATATTACGTCTTAAATGAAGAAGCAGTAAATTTTATAAAACAAGATGGCCGACACAGAAATTAAAACAAGATGGCCGACACTGAAAACAGAGCAGCAGTTGAAAAGCAATGCCGTGGTCGGGGTAATATAATCAAAAGTCTCGACTTATGATTGGATATTTAAAAATATCATACTTCGATATGACAAATAATTTGCATGTCTAACGTACGTCTTAAATGAAGAAGCAGTAAATTTTATAAAACAAGATGGCCGACACTGAAAACCAGAGCAGCAGTTGAGAAAGCAATGCCGTTGTCGGGGTAATATAATCAAAAGTCTCGACTTATGATTGGATATTTAAAGTATATCATACTTCGATATGACAAATAATTTGCATGTCTAACGTATATTACGTCTTAAATGAAGAAGCAGTAAATTTTATAAACAAGATGGCCGACACTGAAAACACGAGCAGCAGTTGAGAAAGCAATGCCGTTGTCGGGGTAATATAATCAAAAGTCTCGACTTATGATTGGATATTTAAAGTATATCATACTTCGATATGACAAATAATTTGCATGTCTAACGTATATTACGTCTTAAATGAAGAAGCAGTAAATTTTATAAAACAAGATGGCCGACACTGAAAACCAGAGCAGCAGTTGAGAAAGCAATGCCGTTGTCGGGTAATATAATCAAAAGTCTCGACTTATGATTGGATATTTAAAGTATATCATACATCGATATGACAAATAATTTGCATGTCTCACGTATATTACGTCTTAAATGAAGAAGCAGTAAATTTTATAAACAAGATGGCCGACACAGTATTGTATAAAACAAGATGCCGACACTGAAAACCAGAGCAGCAGTTGAGAAAGCAATGCCGTTGTCGGGGTAATATAATCAAAAGTCTCGACTTATGATTGGATATTTAAAGTATATCATACTTCGATATGACAAATAATTTGCATGTCTAACGTATACGTCTAAATGAAGAAGCAGTAAATTTTATAAAACAAGATGGCCGACACTGAAAACCAGAGCAGCAGTTGAGAAAGCAATGCCGTTGTCGGGGTAATATAATCAAAAGTCTCGACTTATGATTGGATATTTAAAGTATATCATACTTCGATATGACAAATAATTTGCATGTCTAACGTATATTACGTCTTAAATGAAGAAGCAGTAAATTTTATAAAACAAGATGGCCGACACTGAAAACACGAGCAGCAGTTGAGAAAGCAATGCCGTTGTCGGGGTAATATAATCAAAAGTCTCGACTTATGATTGGATATTTAAAGTATATCATACTTCGATATGACAAATAATTTGCATGTCTAACGTATATTACGTCTTAAATGAAGAAGCAGTAAATTTTATAAACAAGATGGCAGACATCAGTAAATTTTATAAACAAGATGGCCGACACTGAAACCAGAGCAGCAGTTGAGAAAGCAATGCCGTGGTCGGGGTAATATAATCAAAAGTCTCGACTTATGATTGGATATTTAAAGTATATCATACTTCGATATGACAAATAATTTGCATGTCTAACGTATATTACGTCTTATGAAGAAGCAGTAAATTTTATAAAACAATGGCCGACACTGAAAACCAGAGCAGCAGTTGAGAAAGCAATGCCGTTGTCGGGGTAATATAATCAAAAGTCTCGACTTATGATTGGATATTTAAAGTATATCATACATCGATATGACAAATAATTTGCATGTCTCACGTATATTACGTCTTAAATGAAGAAGCAGTAAATTTTATAAAACAAGATGGCCGACCAGTAAATTTTATAAAACAAGATGGCCGACACTGAAAACCAGAGCAGCAGTTGAGAAAGCAATGCCGTTGTCGGGGTAATATAATCAAAAGTCTCGACTTATGATTGGATATTTAAGTATATCATACTTCGATATGACAAATAATTTGCATGTCTAACGTATATTACTTAAATGAAGAAGCAGTAAATTTTATAAAACAAGATGGCCGACACTGAAAACCAGAGCAGCAGTTGAGAAAGCAATGCCGTGGTCGGGGTAATATAATCAAAAGTCTCGACTTATGATTGGATATTTAAAGTATATCATACTTCGATATGACAAATAATTTGCATGTCTAACGTATATTACGTCTTAAATGAAGAAGCAGTAAATTTTATAAAACAAGATGGCCGACACTGAAACCAGAGCAGCAGTTGAGAAAGCAATGCCGTTGTCGGGGTAATATAATCAAAAGTCTCGACTTATGATTGGATATTTAAAGTATATCATACTCGATATGACAAATAATTTGCATGTCTAACGTATATTACGTCTTAAATGAAGAAGCAGTAAATTTTATAAAACAAGATGGCCGACACTGAAAACCAGAGCAGCAGTTGAGAAAGCAATGCCGTTGTCGGGGTAATATAATCAAAAGTCTCGACTTATGATTGGATATTTAAAGTATATCATACATCGATATGACAAATAATTTGCATGTCTAACGTATTACGTCTTAAATGAAGAGCAGTAAATTTTATAAAACAAGATGGCCGACACTGAAAACCAGAGCAGCAGTTGAGAAAGCAATGCCGTGGTCGGGGTAATATAATCAAAAGTCTCGACTTATGATTGGATATTTAAAGTATATCATACTTCGATATGACAAATAATTTGCATGTCTAACGTATATTACGTCTTAAATGAGAAGCAGTAAATTTTATAAAACAAGATGGCCGACACTGAAAACCAGAGCAGCAGTTGAGAAAGCAATGCCGTGGTCGGGGTAATATAATCAAAAGTCTCGACTTATGATTGGATATTTAAAGTATATCATACTTCGATATGACAAATAATTTGCATGTCTAACGTATATTTACGTCTTAAATGAAGAAGCAGTAAATTTTATAAAACAAGATGGCCGACACTGAAAACCAGAGCAGCAGTTGAGAAAGCAATGCCGTGGTCGGGGTAATATAATCAAAAGTCTCGACTTATGATTGGATATTTAAAGTATATCATACTTCGATATGACAAATAATTTGCATGTCTAACGTACGTCTTAAATGAAGAAGCAGTAAATTTTATAAAACAAGATGGCCGACACTGAAAACCAGAGCAGCAGTTGAGAAAGCAATGCCGTGGTCGGGGTAATATAATCAAAAGTCTCGACTTATGATTGGATATTTAAAGTATATCATACTTCGATATGACAAATAATTTGCATGTCTAACGTACGTCTTAAATGAAGAAGCAGTAAATTTTATAAAACAAGATGGCCGACACTGAAAACCAGAGCAGCAGTTGAGAAAGCAATGCCGTTGTCGGGGTAATATAATCAAAAGTCTCGACTTATGATTGGATATTTAAAGTATATCATACTTCGATATGACAAATAATTTGCATGTCTAACGTATATTACGTCTTAAATGAAGAAGCAGTAAATTTTATAAAACAAGATGGCCGACACTGAAAACCAGAGCAGCAGTTGAGAAAGCAATGCCGTGGTCGGGGTAATATAATCAAAAGTCTCGACTTATGATTGGATATTTAAAGTATATCATACTTCGATATGACAAATAATTTGCATGTCTAACGTACGTCTTAAATGAAGAAGCAGTAAATTTTATAAAACAAGATGGCCGACACTGAAAACCAGAGCAGCAGTTGAGAAAGCAATGCCGTGGTCGGGGTAATATAATCAAAAGTCTCGACTTATGATTGGATATTTAAAGTATATCATACTTCGATATGACAAATAATTTGCATGTCTAACGTATATTACGTCTTAAATGAAAAGCAGTAAATTTTATAAAACAAGATGGCCGACACTGAAAACCAGAGCAGCAGTTGAGAAAGCAATGCCGTTGGTCGGGGTAATATAATCAAAAAGTCTCGACTTATGATTGGATATTTAAAGTATATCATACATCGATATGACAAAATAATTTGCATGTCTAACGTATATTACGTCTTAAATGAAAAGCAGTAAATTTATAAAAAAGATGGCCGACACTGAAAACCGAGCAGCAGTTGAGAAAGCAATGCCGTTGGTCGGGTAATATAATCAAAAGTCTCGACTTATGATTGGATATTTAAAGTATATCATACTTCGATATGACAAATTTTTGCATGTCTAACGTATATTACGTCTTAAATGAAGAAGCAGTAAATTTTATAAAACAAGATGGCCGACACTGAAAACCAGAGCAGCAGTTGAGAAAGCAATGCCGTTGTCGGGGTAATATAATCAAAAGTCTCGACTTATGATTGGATATTTAAAGTATATCATACATCGATATGACAAATAATTTGCATGTCTAACGTATATTACGTCTTAAATGAAGAAGCAGTAAATTTTATAAAACAAGATGGCCGACACAGTAAATTTTATAAAAAACAGATGGCCGACACTGAAACCAGAGCAGCAGTTGAGAAAGCAATGCCGTGTTGGGGTAATATAATCAAAAGTCTCGACTTATGATTGGATATTTAAAGTATATCATACTTCGATATGACAAATAATTTGCATGTCTAACGTACGTCTTAAATGAAGAAGCAGTAAATTTTATAAAACAAGATGGCCGACACTGAAAACCAGAGCAGCAGTTGAGAAAGCAATGCCGTGGTCGGGGTAATATAATCAAAAGTCTCGACTTATGATTGGATATTTAAAGTATATCATACTTCGATATGACAAATTATTTGCATGTCTAACGTACGTCTTAAATGAAGAAGCAGTAAATTTTATTAAACAAGATGGCCGACACTGAAAACCAGAGCAGCAGTTGAGAAAGCAATGCCGTGGTCGGGGTAATATAATCAAAAGTCTCGACTTATGATTGGATATTTACAGTATATCATACATCAATATGACAAATAATTTGCATGTCTAACGTATATTACGTCTTAAATGAAGAAGCAGTAAATTTTATAAAACAAGATGGCCGACACTGAAAACCAGAGCAGCAGTTGAGAAAGCAATGCCGTTGTCGGGGTAATATAATCAAAAGTCTCGACTTATGATTGGATATTTAAAGTATATCATACTTCGATATGACAAATAATTTGCATGTCTAACGTATATTACGTCTTAAATGAAGAAGCAGTAAATTTTATAAACAAGATGGCCGACACAGAGCAGCAGTAAATTTTATAAAACAAGATGGCGAACTGAAAACCAGAGCAGCAGTTTGAGAAAAGCAATGCCGTGGTTGGGGTATGATAAAAATCAAAAAGTCTCGACTTATGATTGGAAAAAAAAAAATATTTAAAAAGTATATCATACTTCGATATGACAAATAATTTGCATGTCTAACGTACGTCTTAAATGAAGAAGCAGTAAATTTTATAAAACAAGATGGCCGACACTGAAAACCAGAGCAGCAGTTGAGAAAGCAATGCCGTGGTCGGGGTAATATAATCAAAAGTCTCGACTTATGATTGGATATTTAAAGTATATCATACTTCGATATGACAAATAATTTGCATGTCTAACGTACGTCTTAAATGAAGAAGCAGTAAATTTTATAAAAACAAGATGGCCGACACTGAAAACGAGCAGCAGTTGAGAAAGCAATGCCGTGGTCGGGGTAATATAATCAAAAGTCTCGACTTATGATTGGATATTTAAAGTATATCATACTTCGATATGACAAATAATTTGCATGTCTAACGTATATTACGTCTTAAATGAAAAGCAGTAAATTTTATAAAACAAGATGGCCGACACTGAAAACACGAGCAGCAGTTGAGAAAGCAATGCCGTTGTCGGGGTAATATAATCAAAAGTCTCGACTTATGATTGGATATTTAAAGTATATCATACTTCGATATGACAAATAATTTGCATGTCTAACGTATATTACGTCTTAAATGAAGAAGCAGTAAATTTTATAAAACAAGATGGCCGACACTGAAAACCAGAGCAGCAGTTGAGAAAGCAATGCCGTTGTCGGGGTAATATAATCAAAAGTCTCGACTTATGATTGGATATTTAAAGTATATCATACTTCGATATGACAAATAATTTGCATGTCTAACGTATATTACGTCTTAAATGAAGAAGCAGTAAATTTTATAAAACAAGATGGCCGACACTGAAAACCAGAGCAGCAGTTGAGAAAGCAATGCCGTTGTCGGGGTAATATAATCAAAAGTCTCGACTTATGATTGGATATTTAAAGTATATCATACATCGATATGACAAATAATTTGCATGTCTCACGTATACGTCTTAAATGAAGAAGCAGTAAATTTTATAAAACAAGATGGCCGACACTAAAATTTATAAAACAAGATGGCCGACACTGAAAACAGCAGCAGTTGAGAAAGCAATGCCGTGGTTGGGTAATATAATCAAAAGTCTCGACTTATGATTGGATATTTAAAGTATATCATACTTCGATATGACAAATAATTTGCATGTCTAACGTACGTCTTAAATGAAGAAGCAGTAAATTTTATAAAACAAGATGGCCGACACTGAAAACCAGAGCAGCAGTTGAGAAAGCAATGCCGTGGTCGGGGTAATATAATCAAAAGTCTCGACTTATGATTGGATATTTAAAGTATATCATACTTCGATATGACAAATAATTTGCATGTCTAACGTACGTCTTAAATGAAGAAGCAGTAAATTTTATAAAACAAGATGGCCGACACTGAAAACCAGAGCAGCAGTTGAGAAAGCAATGCCGTTGTCGGGGTAATATAATCAAAAGTCTCGACTTATGATTGGATATTTAAAGTATATCATACTTCGATATGACAAATAATTTGCATGTCTAACGTATATTACGTCTTAAATGAAGAAGCAGTAAATTTTATAAAACAAGATGGCCGACACTGAAAAACCAGAGCAGCAGTTGAGAAAGCAATGCCGTTGTCGGGGTAATATAATCAAAAGTCTCGACTTATGATTGGATATTTAAAGTATATCATACATCGATATGACAAATAATTTGCATGTCTCACGTATATTACGTCTTAAATGAAGAAGCAGTAAATTTTATAAACAAGATGGCCGACACAGTAAATTTTATAAAACAAGATGGCCGACACTGAAAACAGAGCAGCAGTTGAGAAAGCAATGCCGTGGTTGGGGTAATATAATCAAAAGTCTCGACTTATGATTGGATATTTAAAGTATATCATACTTCGATATGACAAATAATTTGCATGTCTAACGTACGTCTTAAATGAAGAAGCAGTAAATTTTATAAAACAAGATGGCCGACACTGAAAACCAGAGCAGCAGTTGAGAAAGCAATGCCGTGGTCGGGGTAATATAATCAAAAGTCTCGACTTATGATTGGATATTTAAAGTATATCATACTTCGATATGACAAATAATTTGCATGTCTAACGTACGTCTTAAATGAAGAAGCAGTAAATTTTATAAAACAAGATGGCCGACACTGAAAACCAGAGCAGCAGTTGAGAAAGCAATGCCGTGGTCGGGGTAATATAATCAAAAGTCTCGACTTATGATTGGATATTTAAAGTATATCATACTTCGATATGACAAATAATTTGCATGTCTAACGTATATTACGTCTTAAATGAAAAGCAGTAAATTTTATAAAACAAGATGGCCGACACTGAAAACCGAGCAGCAGTTGAGAAAGCAATGCCGTTGTCGGGGTAATATAATCAAAAGTCTCGACTTATGATTGGATATTTAAAGTATATCATACTTCGATATGACAAATAATTTGCATGTCTAACGTATATTACGTCTTAAATGAAGAAGCAGTAAATTTTATAAAACAAGATGGCCGACACTGAAAACCAGAGCAGCAGTTGAGAAAGCAATGCCGTTGTCGGGGTAATATAATCAAAAGTCTCGACTTATGATTGGATATTTAAAGTATATCATACATCGATATGACAAATAATTTGCATGTCTAACGTATATTACGTCTTAAATGAAGAAGCAGTAAATTTTTATAAAACAAGATGCCGACACTGAAAACACGAGCAGCAGTTGAGAAAGCAATGCCGTGGTCGGGGGTAATATAATAATCAAAAGTCTCGACTTATGATTGGATATTTAAAGTATATCATACTTCGATATGACAAATAATTTGCATGTCTAACGTATATTACGTCTTAAATGAAGAAGCAGTAAATTTTATAAAACAAGATGGCCGACACTGAAAACCAGAGCAGCAGTTGAGAAAGCAATGCCGTTGTCGGGGTAATATAATCAAAAGTCTCGAATTATGATTGGATATTTAAAGTATATCATACATCGATATGACAAATAATTTGCATGTCTCACGTATATTACGTCTTAAATGAAGAAGCAGTAATTTTATAAAACAAGATGGCCGACACAGTAAATTTTATAAAACAAGATGGCCGACACTGAAAACCAGAGCAGCAGTTGAGAAAGCAATGCCGTGGTCGGGGTAATATAATCAAAAGTCTCGACTTATGATTGGATATTTAAAGTATATCATACTTCGATATGACAAATAATTTGCATGTCTAACGTATATTACGTCTTAAATGAAGAAGCAGTAAATTTTATAAAACAAGATGGCCGACACTGAAAACAGAGCAGCAGTTGAGAAAGCAATGCCGTGGTCGGGGTAATATAATCAAAAGTCTCGACTTATGATTGGATATTTAAAGTATATCATACTTCGATATGACAAATAATTTGCATGTCTAACGTACGTCTTAAATGAAGAAGCAGTAAATTTTATAAAAAGATGGCCGACACTGAAAACCAGAGCAGCAGTTGAGAAAGCAATGCCGTGGTCGGGGTAATATAATCAAAAGTCTCGACTTATGATTGGATATTTAAAGTATATCATACTTCGATATGACAAATAATTTGCATGTCTAACGTACGTCTTAAATGAAGAAGCAGTAAATTTTATAAAAAAGATGGCCGACACTGAAAACCAGAGCAGCAGTTGAGAAAGCAATGCCGTTGTCGGGGTAATATAATCAAAAGTCTCGACTTATGATTGGATATTTAAAGTATATCATACATCGATATGACAAATAATTTGCATGTCTAACGTATATTACGTCTTAAATGAAGAAGCAGTAAATTTTATAAAACAAGATGGCCGACACTGAAAAACAGAGCAGCAGTTGAGAAAGCAATGCCGTGGTCGGGGTAATATAATCAAAAGTCTCGACTTATGATTGGATATTTAAAGTATATCATACTTCGATATGACAAATAATTTGCATGTCTAACGTATATTACGTCTTAAATGAAGAAGCAGTAAATTTTATAAAAACAAGATGGCCGACACTGAAACCAGAGCAGCAGTTGAGAAAGCAATGCCGTTGTCGGGGTAATATAATCAAAAGTCTCGACTTATGATTGGATATTTAAAGTATATCATACTTCGATATGACAAATAATTTGCATGTCTAACGTATATTACGTCTTAAATGAAGAAGCAGTAAATTTTATAAAACAAGATGGCCGACACAGTAAATTTTTATAAAACAAGATGGCCGACACAGTAATTTTATAAAACAAGATGGCCGACACTGAAAACCAGAGCAGCAGTTGAGAAAGCAATGCCGTGGTTGGGGTAATATAATCAAAAGTCTCGACTTATGATTGGATATTTAAAGTATATCATACTTCGATATGACAAATAATTTGCATGTCTAACGTACGTCTTAAATGAAGAAGCAGTAAATTTTATAAAACAAGATGGCCGACACTGAAAACCAGAGCAGCAGTTGAGAAAGCAATGCCGTGGTTGGGGTAATATAATCAAAAGTCTCGACTTATGATTGGATATTTAAAGTATATCATACTTCGATATGACAAATAATTTGCATGTCTAACGTACGTCTTAAATGAAGAAGCAGTAAATTTTATAAAACAAGATGGCCGACACTGAAAACCAGAGCAGCAGTTGAGAAAGCAATGCCGTGGTCGGGGTAATATAATCAAAAGTCTCGACTTATGATTGGATATTTAAAGTATATCATACTTCGATATGACAAATAATTTGCATGTCTAACGTATATTACGTCTTAAATGAAGAAGCAGTAAATTTTATAAAAACAAGATGGCCGACACTGAAAACGAGAGCAGCAGTTGAGAAAGCAATGCCGTTGTCGGGGTAATATAATCAAAAGTCTCGACTTATGATTGGATATTTAAAGTATATCATACTTCGATATGACAAATAATTTGCATGTCTAACGTATATTACGTCTTAAATGAAGAAGCAGTAAATTTTATAAAACAAGATGGCCGACACTGAAAACAGAGCAGCAGTTGAGAAAGCAATGCCGTGGTCGGGGTAATATAATCAAAAGTCTCGACTTATGATTGGATATTTAAAGTATATCATACTTCGATATGACAAATAATTTGCATGTCTAACGTATATTACGTCTTAAATGAAGAAGCAGTAAATTTTATAAAACAAGATGGCCGACACTGAAAACCAGAGCAGCAGTTGAGAAAGCAATGCCGTTGTCGGGGTAATATAATCAAAAGTCTCGACTTATGATTGGATATTTAAAGTATATCATACATCGATATGACAAATAATTTGCATGTCTCACGTATATTACGTCTTAAATGAAGAAGCAGTAAATTTTATAAAACAAGATGGCCGACACAGTAATTTTATAAAACAAGATGGCCGACACTGAAAACCAGAGCAGCAGTTGAGAAAGCAATGCCGTGGTTGGGGTAATATAATCAAAAGTCTCGACTTATGATTGGATATTTAAAGTATATCATACTTCGATATGACAAATAATTTGCATGTCTAACGTACGTCTTAAATGAAGAAGCAGTAAATTTTATAAAACAAGATGGCCGACACTGAAAACCAGAGCAGCAGTTGAGAAAGCAATGCCGTGGTTGGGGTAATATAATCAAAAGTCTCGACTTATGATTGGATATTTAAAGTATATCATACTTCGATATGACAAATAATTTGCATGTCTAACGTACGTCTTAAATGAAGAAGCAGTAAATTTTATAAAACAAGATGGCCGACACTGAAAACCAGAGCAGCAGTTGAGAAAGCAATGCCGTTGTCGGGGTAATATAATCAAAAGTCTCGACTTATGATTGGATATTTAAAGTATATCATACTTCGATATGACAAATAATTTGCATGTCTAACGTATACGTCTTAAATGAAGAAGCAGTAAATTTTATAAAACAAGATGGCCGACACTGAAAACCAGAGCAGCAGTTGAGAAAGCAATGCCGTGGTCGGGGTAATATAATCAAAAGTCTCGACTTATGATTGGATATTTAAAGTATATCATACTTCGATATGACAAATAATTTGCATGTCTAACGTACGTCTTAAATGAAGAAGCAGTAAATTTTATAAAACAAGATGGCCGACACTGAAAACCAGAGCAGCAGTTGAGAAAGCAATGCCGTGGTTGGGGTAATATAATCAAAAGTCTCGACTTATGATTGGATATTTAAAGTATATCATACTTCGATATGACAAATAATTTGCATGTCTAACGTATATTACGTCTTAAATGAAGAAGCAGTAAATTTTATAAAACAAGATGGCCGACACTGAAAACCAGAGCAGCAGTTGAGAAAGCAATGCCGTGGTCGGGGTAATATAATCAAAAGTCTCGACTTATGATTGGATATTTAAAGTATATCATACTTCGATATGACAAATAATTTGCATGTCTAACGTACGTCTTAAATGAAGAAGCAGTAAATTTTATAAAACAAGATGGCCGACACTGAAAACCAGAGCAGCAGTTGAGAAAGCAATGCCGTGGTCGGGGTAATATAATCAAAAGTCTCGACTTATGATTGGATATTTAAAGTATATCATACTTCGATATGACAAATAATTTGCATGTCTAACGTATATTACGTCTTAAATGAAGAAGCAGTAAATTTTATAAAACAAGATGGCCGACACTGAAACCAGAGCAGCAGTTGAGAAAGCAATGCCGTGGTCGGGGTAATATAATCAAAAGTCTCGACTTATGATTGGATATTTAAAGTATATCATACTTCGATATGACAAATAATTTGCATGTCTAACGTATATTACGTCTTAAATGAAGAAGCAGTAAATTTTATAAAACAAGATGGCCGACACTGAAAACCAGAGCAGCAGTTGAGAAAGCAATGCCGTTGTCGGGGTAATATAATCAAAAGTCTCGACTTATGATTGGATATTTAAAGTATATCATACTTCGATATGACAAATAATTTGCATGTCTAACGTATATTACGTCTTAAATGAAGAAGCAGTAAATTTTATAAAACAAGATGGCCGACACTGAAAACCAGAGCAGCAGTTGAGAAAGCAATGCCGTGGTCGGGGTAATATAATCAAAAGTCTCGACTTATGATTGGATATTTAAAGTATATCATACTTCGATATGACAAATAATTTGCATGTCTAACGTACGTCTTAAATGAAGAAGCAGTAAATTTTATAAAACAAGATGGCCGACACTGAAAACCAGAGCAGCAGTTGAGAAAGCAATGCCGTTGTCGGGGTAATATAATCAAAAGTCTCGACTTATGATTGGATATTTAAAGTATATCATACTTCGATATGACAAATAATTTGCATGTCTCACGTATATTACGTCTTAAATGAAGAAGCAGTAAATTTTATAAAACAAGATGGCCGACACAAGATGGCCGACACTGAAAACAGAGCAGCAGTTGAGAAAGCAATGCCGTGGTTGGGGTAATATAATCAAAAGTCTCGACTTATGATTGGATATTTAAAGTATATCATACTTCGATATGACAAATAATTTGCATGTCTAACGTATATTACGTCTTAAATGAAGAAGCAGTAAATTTTATAAAACAAGATGGCCGACACTGAAAACCAGAGCAGCAGTTGAGAAAGCAATGCCGTGGTCGGGGTAATATAATCAAAAGTCTCGACTTATGATTGGATATTTAAAGTATATCATACTTCGATATGACAAATAATTTGCATGTCTAACGTATACGTCTTAAATGAAGAAGCAGTAAATTTTATAAAACAAGATGGCCGACACTGAAAACCAGAGCAGCAGTTGAGAAAGCAATGCCGTGGTCGGGGTAATATAATCAAAAGTCTCGACTTATGATTGGATATTTAAAGTATATCATACTTCGATATGACAAATAATTTGCATGTCTAACGTACGTCTTAAATGAAGAAGCAGTAAATTTTATAAAACAAGATGGCCGACACTGAAAACCAGAGCAGCAGTTGAGAAAGCAATGCCGTTGTCGGGGTAATATAATCAAAAGTCTCGACTTATGATTGGATATTTAAAGTATATCATACATCGATATGACAAATAATTTGCATGTCTAACGTATATTACGTCTTAAATGAAGAAGCAGTAAATTTTATAAAACAAGATGGCCGACACAGTAAATTTTATAAAACAAGATGGCCGACACTGAAAACCAGAGCAGCAGTTGAGAAAGCAATGCCGTGGTTGGGGTAATATAATCAAAAGTCTCGACTTATGATTGGATATTTAAAGTATATCATACTTCGATATGACAAATAATTTGCATGTCTAACGTACGTCTTAAATGAAGAAGCAGTAAATTTTATAAAACAAGATGGCCGACACTGAAAACCAGAGCAGCAGTTGAGAAAGCAATGCCGTGGTCGGGGTAATATAATCAAAAGTCTCGACTTATGATTGGATATTTAAAGTATATCATACTTCGATATGACAAATAATTTGCATGTCTAACGTACGTCTTAAATGAAGAAGCAGTAAATTTTATAAAACAAGATGGCCGACACTGAAAAACAGAGCAGCAGTTGAGAAAGCAATGCCGTGGTCGGGGTAATATAATCAAAAGTCTCGACTTATGATTGGATATTTAAAGTATATCATACTTCGATATGACAAATAATTTGCATGTCTAACGTACGTCTTAAATGAAGAAGCAGTAAATTTTATAAAACAAGATGGCCGACACTGAAAACCAGAGCAGCAGTTGAGAAAGCAATGCCGTTGTCGGGGTAATATAATCAAAAGTCTCGACTTATGATTGGATATTTAAAGTATATCATACTTCGATATGACAAATAATTTGCATGTCTAACGTATATTACGTCTTAAATGAAGAAGCAGTAAATTTTATAAAACAAGATGGCCGACACTGAAAACCAGAGCAGCAGTTGAGAAAGCAATGCCGTTGTCGGGGTAATATAATCAAAAGTCTCGACTTATGATTGGATATTTAAAGTATATCATACTTCGATATGACAAATAATTTGCATGTCTAACGTATATTACGTCTTAAATGAAGAAGCAGTAAATTTTATAAAACAAGATGGCCGACAGTCAAGATGCCGACACTGAAAACCAGAGCAGCAGTTGAGAAAGCAATGCCGTGGTTGGGGTAATATAATCAAAAGTCTCGACTTATGATTGGATATTTAAAGTATATCATACTTCGATATGACAAATAATTTGCATGTCTAACGTACGTCTTAAATGAAGAAGCAGTAAATTTTATAAAACAAGATGGCCGACACTGAAAACCAGAGCAGCAGTTGAGAAAGCAATGCCGTGGTTGGGGTAATATAATCAAAAGTCTCGACTTATGATTGGATATTTAAAGTATATCATACTTCGATATGACAAATAATTTGCATGTCTAACGTATATTACGTCTTAAATGAAGAAGCAGTAAATTTATAAAACAAGATGGCCGACACTGAAAACCAGAGCAGCAGTTGAGAAAGCAATGCCGTGGTCGGGGTAATATAATCAAAAGTCTCGACTTATGATTGGATATTTAAAGTATATCATACTTCGATATGACAAATAATTTGCATGTCTAACGTACGTCTTAAATGAAGAAGCAGTAAATTTTATAAAACAAGATGGCCGACACTGAAAACCAGAGCAGCAGTTGAGAAAGCAATGCCGTGGTCGGGGTAATATAATCAAAAGTCTCGACTTATGATTGGATATTTAAAGTATATCATACTTCGATATGACAAATAATTTGCATGTCTAACGTACGTCTTAAATGAAGAAGCAGTAAATTTTATAAAACAAGATGGCCGACACTGAAAACCAGAGCAGCAGTTGAGAAAGCAATGCCGTTGTCGGGGTAATATAATCAAAAGTCTCGACTTATGATTGGATATTTAAAGTATATCATACTTCGATATGACAAATAATTTGCATGTCTAACGTATATTACGTCTTAAATGAAGAAGCAGTAAATTTTATAAAACAAGATGGCCGACACTGAAAACCAGAGCAGCAGTTGAGAAAGCAATGCCGTGGTCGGGGTAATATAATCAAAAGTCTCGACTTATGATTGGATATTTAAAGTATATCATACTTCGATATGACAAATAATTTGCATGTCTAACGTATATTACGTCTTAAATGAAGAAGCAGTAAATTTTATAAAACAAGATGGCCGACACTGAAAACCAGAGCAGCAGTTGAGAAAGCAATGCCGTGGTCGGGGTAATATAATCAAAAGTCTCGACTTATGATTGGATATTTAAAGTATATCATACTTCGATATGACAAATAATTTGCATGTCTAACGTATATTACGTCTTAAATGAAGAAGCAGTAAATTTTATAAAACAAGATGGCCGACACAGTAAAACCCGACACTGAAAACAGAGCAGCAGTTGAGAAAGCAATGCCGTGGTTGGGGTAATATAATCAAAAGTCTCGACTTATGATTGGATATTTAAAGTATATCATACTTCGATATGACAAATAATTTGCATGTCTAACGTACGTCTTAAATGAAGAAGCAGTAAATTTTATAAAACAAGATGGCCGACACTGAAAACCAGAGCAGCAGTTGAGAAAGCAATGCCGTGGTCGGGGTAATATAATCAAAAGTCTCGACTTATGATTGGATATTTAAAGTATATCATACATCGATATGACAAATAATTTGCATGTCTCACGTATATTACGTCTTAAATGAAGAAGCAGTAAATTTTATAAAACAAGATGGCCGACACAGTAAATTTTATAAAACAAGATGGCCGACACTGAAAACCAGAGCAGCAGTTGAGAAAGCAATGCCGTGGTGGGGTAATATAATCAAAAGTCTCGACTTATGATTGGATATTTAAAGTATATCATACTTCGATATGACAAATAATTTGCATGTCTAACGTACGTCTTAAATGAAGAAGCAGTAAATTTTATAAAACAAGATGGCCGACACTGAAAACCAGAGCAGCAGTTGAGAAAGCAATGCCGTTGTCGGGGTAATATAATCAAAAGTCTCGACTTATGATTGGATATTTAAAGTATATCATACTTCGATATGACAAATAATTTGCATGTCTCACGTATATTACGTCTTAAATGAAGAAGCAGTAAATTTTATAAAACAAGATGGCCGACACAGTAAATTTTATAAAACAAGATGGCCGACACTGAAAACCAGAGCAGCAGTTGAGAAAGCAATGCCGTGGTTGGGGTAATATAATCAAAAGTCTCGACTTATGATTGGATATTTAAAGTATATCATACTTCGATATGACAAATAATTTGCATGTCTAACGTACGTCTTAAATGAAGAAGCAGTAAATTTTATAAAACAAGATGGCCGACACTGAAAACCAGAGCAGCAGTTGAGAAAGCAATGCCGTTGTCGGGGTAATATAATCAAAAGTCTCGACTTATGATTGGATATTTAAAGTATATCATACTTCGATATGACAAATAATTTGCATGTCTCACGTATATTACGTCTTAAATGAAGAAGCAGTAAATTTTATAAACAAGATGGCCGACACAGTAAATTTTATAAAACAAGATGGCCGACACTGAAAACCAGAGCAGCAGTTGAGAAAGCAATGCCGTGGTTGGGGTAATATAATCAAAAGTCTCGACTTATGATTGGATATTTAAAGTATATCATACTTCGATATGACAAATAATTTGCATGTCTAACGTACGTCTTAAATGAAGAAGCAGTAAATTTTATAAAACAAGATGGCCGACACTGAAAACCAGAGCAGCAGTTGAGAAAGCAATGCCGTGGTCGGGGTAATATAATCAAAAGTCTCGACTTATGATTGGATATTTAAAGTATATCATACTTCGATATGACAAATAATTTGCATGTCTAACGTACGTCTTAAATGAAGAAGCAGTAAATTTTATAAAACAAGATGGCCGACACTGAAAACCAGAGCAGCAGTTGAGAAAGCAATGCCGTGGTCGGGGTAATATAATCAAAAGTCTCGACTTATGATTGGATATTTAAAGTATATCATACTTCGATATGACAAATAATTTGCATGTCTCACGTATATTACGTCTTAAATGAAGAAGCAGTAAATTTTATAAAACAAGATGGCCGACACAGTAAATTTTATAAAACAAGATGGCCGACACTGAAAACCAGAGCAGCAGTTGAGAAAGCAATGCCGTGGTTGGGGTAATATAATCAAAAGTCTCGACTTATGATTGGATATTTAAAGTATATCATACTTCGATATGACAAATAATTTGCATGTCTAACGTACGTCTTAAATGAAGAAGCAGTAAATTTTATAAAACAAGATGGCCGACACTGAAAACCAGAGCAGCAGTTGAGAAAGCAATGCCGTTGTCGGGGTAATATAATCAAAAGTCTCGACTTATGATTGGATATTTAAAGTATATCATACTTCGATATGACAAATAATTTGCATGTCTAACGTATATTACGTCTTAAATGAAGAAGCAGTAAATTTTATAAAACAAGATGGCCGACACAGTAAATTTTATAAAACAAGATGGCCGACACTGAAAACCAGAGCAGCAGTTGAGAAAGCAATGCCGTGGTTGGGGTAATATAATCAAAAGTCTCGACTTATGATTGGATATTTAAAGTATATCATACTTCGATATGACAAATAATTTGCATGTCTAACGTACGTCTTAAATGAAGAAGCAGTAAATTTTATAAAACAAGATGGCCGACACTGAAAACCAGAGCAGCAGTTGAGAAAGCAATGCCGTTGTCGGGGTAATATAATCAAAAGTCTCGACTTATGATTGGATATTTAAAGTATATCATACATCGATATGACAAATAATTTGCATGTCTCACGTATATTACGTCTTAAATGAAGAAGCAGTAAATTTTATAAAACAAGATGGCCGACACAGTAAATTTTATAAAACAAGATGGCCGACACTGAAAACCAGAGCAGCAGTTGAGAAAGCAATGCCGTGGTTGGGGTAATATAATCAAAAGTCTCGACTTATGATTGGATATTTAAAGTATATCATACTTCGATATGACAAATAATTTGCATGTCTAACGTACGTCTTAAATGAAGAAGCAGTAAATTTTATAAAACAAGATGGCCGACACTGAAAACCAGAGCAGCAGTTGAGAAAGCAATGCCGTTGTCGGGGTAATATAATCAAAAGTCTCGACTTATGATTGGATATTTAAAGTATATCATACTTCGATATGACAAATAATTTGCATGTCTCACGTATATTACGTCTTAAATGAAGAAGCAGTAAATTTTATAAAACAAGATGGCCGACACAGTAAATTTTATAAAACAAGATGGCCGACACTGAAAACCAGAGCAGCAGTTGAGAAAGCAATGCCGTGGTTGGGGTAATATAATCAAAAGTCTCGACTTATGATTGGATATTTAAAGTATATCATACTTCGATATGACAAATAATTTGCATGTCTAACGTACGTCTTAAATGAAGAAGCAGTAAATTTTATAAAACAAGATGGCCGACACTGAAAACCAGAGCAGCAGTTGAGAAAGCAATGCCGTTGTCGGGGTAATATAATCAAAAGTCTCGACTTATGATTGGATATTTAAAGTATATCATACTTCGATATGACAAATAATTTGCATGTCTCACGTATATTACGTCTTAAATGAAGAAGCAGTAAATTTTATAAAACAAGATGGCCGACACAGTAAATTTTATAAAACAAGATGGCCGACACTGAAAACCAGAGCAGCAGTTGAGAAAGCAATGCCGTGGTTGGGGTAATATAATCAAAAGTCTCGACTTATGATTGGATATTTAAAGTATATCATACTTCGATATGACAAATAATTTGCATGTCTAACGTACGTCTTAAATGAAGAAGCAGTAAATTTTATAAAACAAGATGGCCGACACTGAAAACCAGAGCAGCAGTTGAGAAAGCAATGCCGTGGTCGGGGTAATATAATCAAAAGTCTCGACTTATGATTGGATATTTAAAGTATATCATACTTCGATATGACAAATAATTTGCATGTCTAACGTACGTCTTAAATGAAGAAGCAGTAAATTTTATAAAACAAGATGGCCGACACTGAAAACCAGAGCAGCAGTTGAGAAAGCAATGCCGTGGTCGGGGTAATATAATCAAAAGTCTCGACTTATGATTGGATATTTAAAGTATATCATACTTCGATATGACAAATAATTTGCATGTCTAACGTACGTCTTAAATGAAGAAGCAGTAAATTTTATAAAACAAGATGGCCGACACTGAAAACCAGAGCAGCAGTTGAGAAAGCAATGCCGTTGTCGGGGTAATATAATCAAAAGTCTCGACTTATGATTGGATATTTAAAGTATATCATACTTCGATATGACAAATAATTTGCATGTCTAACGTATATTACGTCTTAAATGAAGAAGCAGTAAATTTTATAAAACAAGATGGCCGACACTGAAAACCAGAGCAGCAGTTGAGAAAGCAATGCCGTTGTCGGGGTAATATAATCAAAAGTCTCCACTTATGATTGGATATTTAAAGTATATCATACTTCGATATGACAAATAATTTGCATGTCTCACGTATATTACGTCTTAAATGAAGAAGCAGTAAATTTTATAAAACAAGATGGCCGACACAGTAAATTTTATAAAACAAGATGGCCGACACTGAAAACCAGAGCAGCAGTTGAGAAAGCAATGCCGTGGTTGGGGTAATATAATCAAAAGTCTCGACTTATGATTGGATATTTAAAGTATATCATACTTCGATATGACAAATAATTTGCATGTCTAACGTACGTCTTAAATGAAGAAGCAGTAAATTTTATAAAACAAGATGGCCGACACTGAAAACCAGAGCAGCAGTTGAGAAAGCAATGCCGTGGTTGGGGTAATATAATCAAAAGTCTCGACTTATGATTGGATATTTAAAGTATATCATACTTCGATATGACAAATAATTTGCATGTCTAACGTATATTACGTCTTAAATGAAGAAGCAGTAAATTTTATAAAACAAGATGGCCGACACTGAAAACCAGAGCAGCAGTTGAGAAAGCAATGCCGTGGTCGGGGTAATATAATCAAAAGTCTCGACTTATGATTGGATATTTAAAGTATATCATACTTCGATATGACAAATAATTTGCATGTCTAACGTACGTCTTAAATGAAGAAGCAGTAAATTTTATAAAACAAGATGGCCGACACTGAAAACCAGAGCAGCAGTTGAGAAAGCAATGCCGTGGTTGGGGTAATATAATCAAAAGTCTCGACTTATGATTGGATATTTAAAGTATATCATACTTCGATATGACAAATAATTTGCATGTCTAACGTACGTCTTAAATGAAGAAGCAGTAAATTTTATAAAACAAGATGGCCGACACTGAAAACCAGAGCAGCAGTTGAGAAAGCAATGCCGTTGTCGGGGTAATATAATCAAAAGTCTCGACTTATGATTGGATATTTAAAGTATATCATACTTCGATATGACAAATAATTTGCATGTCTAACGTATATTACGTCTTAAATGAAGAAGCAGTAAATTTTATAAAACAAGATGGCCGACACTGAAAACCAGAGCAGCAGTTGAGAAAGCAATGCCGTTGTCGGGGTAATATAATCAAAAGTCTCGACTTATGATTGGATATTTAAAGTATATCATACTTCGATATGACAAATAATTTGCATGTCTAACGTATATTACGTCTTAAATGAAGAAGCAGTAAATTTTATAAAACAAGATGGCCGACACTGAAAACCAGAGCAGCAGTTGAGAAAGCAATGCCGTGGTCGGGGTAATATAATCAAAAGTCTCGACTTATGATTGGATATTTAAAGTATATCATACTTCGATATGACAAATAATTTGCATGTCTAACGTATATTACGTCTTAAATGAAGAAGCAGTAAATTTTATAAAACAAGATGGCCGACACTGAAAACCAGAGCAGCAGTTGAGAAAGCAATGCCGTGGTCGGGGTAATATAATCAAAAGTCTCGACTTATGATTGGATATTTAAAGTATATCATACTTCGATATGACAAATAATTTGCATGTCTAACGTACGTCTTAAATGAAGAAACAGTAAATTTTATAAAACAAGATGGCCGACACTGAAAACCAGAGCAGCAGTTGAGAAAGCAATGCCGTGGTTGGGGTAATATAATCAAAAGTCTCGACTTATGATTGGATATTTAAAGTATATCATACTTCGATATGACAAATAATTTGCATGTCTAACGTACGTCTTAAATGAAGAAGCAGTAAATTTTATAAAACAAGATGGCCGACACTGAAAACCAGAGCAGCAGTTGAGAAAGCAATGCCGTTGTCGGGGTAATATAATCAAAAGTCTCGACTTATGATTGGATATTTAAAGTATATCATACATCGATATGACAAATAATTTGCATGTCTCACGTATATTACGTCTTAAATGAAGAAGCAGTAAATTTTATAAAACAAGATGGCCGACACAGTAAATTTTATAAAACAAGATGGCCGACACTGAAAACCAGAGCAGCAGTTGAGAAAGCAATGCCGTGGTTGGGGTAATATAATCAAAAGTCTCGACTTATGATTGGATATTTAAAGTATATCATACTTCGATATGACAAATAATTTGCATGTCTAACGTACGTCTTAAATGAAGAAGCAGTAAATTTTATAAAACAAGATGGCCGACACTGAAAACCAGAGCAGCAGTTGAGAAAGCAATGCCGTGGTCGGGGTAATATAATCAAAAGTCTCGACTTATGATTGGATATTTAAAGTATATCATACTTCGATATGACAAATAATTTGCATGTCTAACGTACGTCTTAAATGAAGAAGCAGTAAATTTTATAAAACAAGATGGCCGACACTGAAAACCAGAGCAGCAGTTGAGAAAGCAATGCCGTGGTTGGGGTAATATAATCAAAAGTCTCGACTTATGATTGGATATTTAAAGT
This sequence comes from Nasonia vitripennis, assembly GCF_009193385.2. Taxonomy (NCBI): domain Eukaryota; kingdom Metazoa; phylum Arthropoda; class Insecta; order Hymenoptera; family Pteromalidae; genus Nasonia; species Nasonia vitripennis. The sequence continues at coordinate 147,212 of NW_022279662.1, forward strand.
ATATCATACTTCGATATGACAAATAATTTGCATGTCTAACGTACGTCTTAAATGAAGAAGCAGTAAATTTTATAAAACAAGATGGCCGACACTGAAAACCAGAGCAGCAGTTGAGAAAGCAATGCCGTGGTCGGGGTAATATAATCAAAAGTCTCGACTTATGATTGGATATTTAAAGTATATCATACTTCGATATGACAAATAATTTGCATGTCTAACGTACGTCTTAAATGAAGAAGCAGTAAATTTTATAAAACAAGATGGCCGACACTGAAAACCAGAGCAGCAGTTGAGAAAGCAATGCCGTGGTCGGGGTAATATAATCAAAAGTCTCGACTTATGATTGGATATTTAAAGTATATCATACTTCGATATGACAAATAATTTGCATGTCTAACGTACGTCTTAAATGAAGAAGCAGTAAATTTTATAAAACAAGATGGCCGACACTGAAAACCAGAGCAGCAGTTGAGAAAGCAATGCCGTTGTCGGGGTAATATAATCAAAAGTCTCGACTTATGATTGGATATTTAAAGTATATCATACTTCGATATGACAAATAATTTGCATGTCTAACGTATATTACGTCTTAAATGAAGAAGCAGTAAATTTTATAAAACAAGATGGCCGACACTGAAAACCAGAGCAGCAGTTGAGAAAGCAATGCCGTTGTCGGGGTAATATAATCAAAAGTCTCGACTTATGATTGGATATTTAAAGTATATCATACATCGATATGACAAATAATTTGCATGTCTAACGTATATTACGTCTTAAATGAAGAAGCAGTAAATTTTATAAAACAAGATGGCCGACACTGAAAACCAGAGCAGCAGTTGAGAAAGCAATGCCGTGGTCGGGGTAATATAATCAAAAGTCTCGACTTATGATTGGATATTTAAAGTATATCATACTTCGATATGACAAATAATTTGCATGTCTAACGTATATTACGTCTTAAATGAAGAAGCAGTAAATTTTATAAAACAAGATGGCCGACACTGAAAACCAGAGCAGCAGTTGAGAAAGCAATGCCGTTGTCGGGGTAATATAATCAAAAGTCTCCACTTATGATTGGATATTTAAAGTATATCATACTTCGATATGACAAATAATTTGCATGTCTCACGTATATTACGTCTTAAATGAAGAAGCAGTAAATTTTATAAAACAAGATGGCCGACACAGTAAATTTTATAAAACAAGATGGCCGACACTGAAAACCAGAGCAGCAGTTGAGAAAGCAATGCCGTGGTTGGGGTAATATAATCAAAAGTCTCGACTTATGATTGGATATTTAAAGTATATCATACTTCGATATGACAAATAATTTGCATGTCTAACGTACGTCTTAAATGAAGAAGCAGTAAATTTTATAAAACAAGATGGCCGACACTGAAAACCAGAGCAGCAGTTGAGAAAGCAATGCCGTTGTCGGGGTAATATAATCAAAAGTCTCGACTTATGATTGGATATTTAAAGTATATCATACATCGATATGACAAATAATTTGCATGTCTCACGTATATTACGTCTTAAATGAAGAAGCAGTAAATTTTATAAAACAAGATGGCCGACACAGTAAATTTTATAAAACAAGATGGCCGACACTGAAAACCAGAGCAGCAGTTGAGAAAGCAATGCCGTGGTTGGGGTAATATAATCAAAAGTCTCGACTTATGATTGGATATTTAAAGTATATCATACTTCGATATGACAAATAATTTGCATGTCTAACGTACGTCTTAAATGAAGAAGCAGTAAATTTTATAAAACAAGATGGCCGACACTGAAAACCAGAGCAGCAGTTGAGAAAGCAATGCCGTGGTGGGGTAATATAATCAAAAGTCTCGACTTATGATTGGATATTTAAAGTATATCATACTTCGATATGACAAATAATTTGCATGTCTAACGTACGTCTTAAATGAAGAAGCAGTAAATTTTATAAAACAAGATGGCCGACACTGAAAACCAGAGCAGCAGTTGAGAAAGCAATGCCGTGGTCGGGGTAATATAATCAAAAGTCTCGACTTATGATTGGATATTTAAAGTATATCATACTTCGATATGACAAATAATTTGCATGTCTAACGTATATTACGTCTTAAATGAAGAAGCAGTAAATTTTATAAAACAAGATGGCCGACACTGAAAACCAGAGCAGCAGTTGAGAAAGCAATGCCGTTGTCGGGGTAATATAATCAAAAGTCTCGACTTATGATTGGATATTTAAAGTATATCATACTTCGATATGACAAATAATTTGCATGTCTCACGTATATTACGTCTTAAATGAAGAAGCAGTAAATTTTATAAAACAAGATGGCCGACACAGTAAATTTTATAAAACAAGATGGCCGACACTGAAAACCAGAGCAGCAGTTGAGAAAGCAATGCCGTGGTTGGGGTAATATAATCAAAAGTCTCGACTTATGATTGGATATTTAAAGTATATCATACTTCGATATGACAAATAATTTGCATGTCTAACGTACGTCTTAAATGAAGAAGCAGTAAATTTTATAAAACAAGATGGCCGACACTGAAAACCAGAGCAGCAGTTGAGAAAGCAATGCCGTGGTCGGGGTAATATAATCAAAAGTCTCGACTTATGATTGGATATTTAAAGTATATCATACTTCGATATGACAAATAATTTGCATGTCTAACGTACGTCTTAAATGAAGAAGCAGTAAATTTTATAAAACAAGATGGCCGACACTGAAAACCAGAGCAGCAGTTGAGAAAGCAATGCCGTGGTTGGGGTAATATAATCAAAAGTCTCGACTTATGATTGGATATTTAAAGTATATCATACTTCGATATGACAAATAATTTGCATGTCTAACGTACGTCTTAAATGAAGAAGCAGTAAATTTTATAAAACAAGATGGCCGACACTGAAAACCAGAGCAGCAGTTGAGAAAGCAATGCCGTGGTCGGGGTAATATAATCAAAAGTCTCGACTTATGATTGGATATTTAAAGTATATCATACTTCGATATGACAAATAATTTGCATGTCTAACGTATATTACGTCTTAAATGAAGAAGCAGTAAATTTTATAAAACAAGATGGCCGACACTGAAAACCAGAGCAGCAGTTGAGAAAGCAATGCCGTGGTCGGGGTAATATAATCAAAAGTCTCGACTTATGATTGGATATTTAAAGTATATCATACTTCGATATGACAAATAATTTGCATGTCTAACGTATATTACGTCTTAAATGAAGAAGCAGTAAATTTTATAAAACAAGATGGCCGACACTGAAAACCAGAGCAGCAGTTGAGAAAGCAATGCCGTGGTCGGGGTAATATAATCAAAAGTCTCGACTTATGATTGGATATTTAAAGTATATCATACTTCGATATGACAAATAATTTGCATGTCTAACGTACGTCTTAAATGAAGAAGCAGTAAATTTTATAAAACAAGATGGCCGACACTGAAAACCAGAGCAGCAGTTGAGAAAGCAATGCCGTTGTCGGGGTAATATAATCAAAAGTCTCCACTTATGATTGGATATTTAAAGTATATCATACTTCGATATGACAAATAATTTGCATGTCTCACGTATATTACGTCTTAAATGAAGAAGCAGTAAATTTTATAAAACAAGATGGCCGACACAGTAAATTTTATAAAACAAGATGGCCGACACTGAAAACCAGAGCAGCAGTTGAGAAAGCAATGCCGTGGTTGGGGTAATATAATCAAAAGTCTCGACTTATGATTGGATATTTAAAGTATATCATACTTCGATATGACAAATAATTTGCATGTCTAACGTACGTCTTAAATGAAGAAGCAGTAAATTTTATAAAACAAGATGGCCGACACTGAAAACCAGAGCAGCAGTTGAGAAAGCAATGCCGTGGTCGGGGTAATATAATCAAAAGTCTCGACTTATGATTGGATATTTAAAGTATATCATACTTCGATATGACAAATAATTTGCATGTCTAACGTACGTCTTAAATGAAGAAGCAGTAAATTTTATAAAACAAGATGGCCGACACTGAAAACCAGAGCAGCAGTTGAGAAAGCAATGCCGTGGTCGGGGTAATATAATCAAAAGTCTCGACTTATGATTGGATATTTAAAGTATATCATACTTCGATATGACAAATAATTTGCATGTCTAACGTATATTACGTCTTAAATGAAGAAGCAGTAAATTTTATAAAACAAGATGGCCGACACTGAAAACCAGAGCAGCAGTTGAGAAAGCAATGCCGTTGTCGGGGTAATATAATCAAAAGTCTCCACTTATGATTGGATATTTAAAGTATATCATACTTCGATATGACAAATAATTTGCATGTCTCACGTATATTACGTCTTAAATGAAGAAGCAGTAAATTTTATAAAACAAGATGGCCGACACAGTAAATTTTATAAAACAAGATGGCCGACACTGAAAACCAGAGCAGCAGTTGAGAAAGCAATGCCGTGGTTGGGGTAATATAATCAAAAGTCTCGACTTATGATTGGATATTTAAAGTATATCATACTTCGATATGACAAATAATTTGCATGTCTAACGTACGTCTTAAATGAAGAAGCAGTAAATTTTATAAAACAAGATGGCCGACACTGAAAACCAGAGCAGCAGTTGAGAAAGCAATGCCGTGGTCGGGGTAATATAATCAAAAGTCTCGACTTATGATTGGATATTTAAAGTATATCATACTTCGATATGACAAATAATTTGCATGTCTAACGTACGTCTTAAATGAAGAAGCAGTAAATTTTATAAAACAAGATGGCCGACACTGAAAACCAGAGCAGCAGTTGAGAAAGCAATGCCGTGGTCGGGGTAATATAATCAAAAGTCTCGACTTATGATTGGATATTTAAAGTATATCATACTTCGATATGACAAATAATTTGCATGTCTAACGTACGTCTTAAATGAAGAAGCAGTAAATTTTATAAAACAAGATGGCCGACACTGAAAACCAGAGCAGCAGTTGAGAAAGCAATGCCGTGGTCGGGGTAATATAATCAAAAGTCTCGACTTATGATTGGATATTTAAAGTATATCATACTTCGATATGACAAATAATTTGCATGTCTAACGTATATTACGTCTTAAATGAAGAAGCAGTAAATTTTATAAAACAAGATGGCCGACACTGAAAACCAGAGCAGCAGTTGAGAAAGCAATGCCGTGGTCGGGGTAATATAATCAAAAGTCTCGACTTATGATTGGATATTTAAAGTATATCATACTTCGATATGACAAATAATTTGCATGTCTAACGTATATTACGTCTTAAATGAAGAAGCAGTAAATTTTATAAAACAAGATGGCCGACACTGAAAACCAGAGCAGCAGTTGAGAAAGCAATGCCGTGGTCGGGGTAATATAATCAAAAGTCTCGACTTATGATTGGATATTTAAAGTATATCATACTTCGATATGACAAATAATTTGCATGTCTAACGTATATTACGTCTTAAATGAAGAAGCAGTAAATTTTATAAAACAAGATGGCCGACACTGAAAACCAGAGCAGCAGTTGAGAAAGCAATGCCGTGGTCGGGGTAATATAATCAAAAGTCTCGACTTATGATTGGATATTTAAAGTATATCATACTTCGATATGACAAATAATTTGCATGTCTAACGTATATTACGTCTTAAATGAAGAAGCAGTAAATTTTATAAACAAGATGGCCGACACAGAAATTATAAAACAAGATGGCCGACACTGAAAACCAGAGCAGCAGTTGAGAAAGCAATGCCGTGGTCGGGGTAATATAATCAAAAGTCTCGACTTATGATTGGATATTTAAAGTATATCATACTTCGATATGACAAATAATTTGCATGTCTAACGTACGTCTTAAATGAAGAAGCAGTAAATTTTATAAAACAAGATGGCCGACACTGAAAACAAGCAGCAGTTGAGAAAGCAATGCCGTTGTCGGGGTAATATAATCAAAAGTCTCGACTTATGATTGGATATTTAAAGTATATCATACTTCGATATGACAAATAATTTGCATGTCTAACGTATATTACGTCTTAAATGAAGAAGCAGTAAATTTTATAAAACAAGATGGCCGACACAGTAATTTTATAAAACAAGATGGCCGACACTGAAAACCAGAGCAGCAGTTGAGAAAGCAATGCCGTGGTTGGGGTAATATATATCAAAAGTCTCGACTTATGATTGGATATTTAAAGTATATCATACTTCGATATGACAAATAATTTGCATGTCTAACGTACGTCTTAAATGAAGAAGCAGTAAATTTTATAAAACAAGATGGCCGACACTGAAAACCAGAGCAGCAGTTGAGAAAGCAATGCCGTTGTCGGGGTAATATAATCAAAAGTCTCGACTTATGATTGGATATTTAAAGTATATCATACTTCGATATGACAAATAATTTGCATGTCTAACGTATATTACGTCTTAAATGAAGAAGCAGTAAATTTTATAAAACAAGATGGCCGACACAGTAAATTTTATAAAACAAGATGGCCGACACTGAAAACCAGAGCAGCAGTTGAGAAAGCAATGCCGTGGTTGGGGTAATATAATCAAAAGTCTCGACTTATGATTGGATATTTAAAGTATATCATACTTCGATATGACAAATAATTTGCATGTCTAACGTACGTCTTAAATGAAGAAGCAGTAAATTTTATAAAACAAGATGGCCGACACTGAAAACCAGAGCAGCAGTTGAGAAAGCAATGCCGTTGTCGGGGTAATATAATCAAAAGTCTCGACTTATGATTGGATATTTAAAGTATATCATACTTCGATATGACAAATAATTTGCATGTCTCACGTATATTACGTCTTAAATGAAGAAGCAGTAAATTTTATAAAACAAGATGGCCGACACAGTAAATTTTATAAAACAAGATGGCCGACACTGAAAACCAGAGCAGCAGTTGAGAAAGCAATGCCGTGGTTGGGGTAATATAATCAAAAGTCTCGACTTATGATTGGATATTTAAAGTATATCATACTTCGATATGACAAATAATTTGCATGTCTAACGTACGTCTTAAATGAAGAAGCAGTAAATTTTATAAAACAAGATGGCCGACACTGAAAACCAGAGCAGCAGTTGAGAAAGCAATGCCGTTGTCGGGGTAATATAATCAAAAGTCTCGACTTATGATTGGATATTTAAAGTATATCATACTTCGATATGACAAATAATTTGCATGTCTAACGTATATTACGTCTTAAATGAAGAAGCAGTAAATTTTATAAAACAAGATGGCCGACACTAAATTTTATAAAACAAGATGGCCGACACTGAAAACCAGAGCAGCAGTTGAGAAAGCAATGCCGTGGTTGGGGTAATATAATCAAAAGTCTCGACTTATGATTGGATATTTAAAGTATATCATACTTCGATATGACAAATAATTTGCATGTCTAACGTACGTCTTAAATGAAGAAGCAGTAAATTTTATAAAACAAGATGGCCGACACTGAAAACCAGAGCAGCAGTTGAGAAAGCAATGCCGTTGTCGGGGTAATATAATCAAAAGTCTCGACTTATGATTGGATATTTAAAGTATATCATACTTCGATATGACAAATAATTTGCATGTCTCACGTATATTACGTCTTAAATGAAGAAGCAGTAAATTTTATAAAACAAGATGGCCGACACAGTAAATTTTATAAAACAAGATGGCCGACACTGAAAACCAGAGCAGCAGTTGAGAAAGCAATGCCGTGGTTGGGGTAATATAATCAAAAGTCTCGACTTATGATTGGATATTTAAAGTATATCATACTTCGATATGACAAATAATTTGCATGTCTAACGTACGTCTTAAATGAAGAAGCAGTAAATTTTATAAAACAAGATGGCCGACACTGAAAACCAGAGCAGCAGTTGAGAAAGCAATGCCGTTGTCGGGGTAATATAATCAAAAGTCTCGACTTATGATTGGATATTTAAAGTATATCATACTTCGATATGACAAATAATTTGCATGTCTCACGTATATTACGTCTTAAATGAAGAAGCAGTAAATTTTATAAAACAAGATGGCGACACAGTAAATTTTATAAACAAGATGGCCGACACTGAAAACCAGAGCAGCAGTTGAGAAAGCAATGCCGTGGTGGGGTAATATAATCAAAAGTCTCGACTTATGATTGGATATTTAAAGTATATCATACTTCGATATGACAAATAATTTGCATGTCTAACGTACGTCTTAAATGAAGAAGCAGTAAATTTTATAAAACAAGATGGCCGACACTGAAAACCAGAGCAGCAGTTGAGAAAGCAATGCCGTGGTTGGGGTAATATAATCAAAAGTCTCGACTTATGATTGGATATTTAAAGTATATCATACTTCGATATGACAAATAATTTGCATGTCTAACGTACGTCTTAAATGAAGAAGCAGTAAATTTTATAAAACAAGATGGCCGACACTGAAAACCAGAGCAGCAGTTGAGAAAGCAATGCCGTTGTCGGGGTAATATAATCAAAAGTCTCGACTTATGATTGGATATTTAAAGTATATCATACTTCGATATGACAAATAATTTGCATGTCTCACGTACGTCTTAAAAGAAGCAGTAAATTTTATAAAACAAGATGGCCGACACAGTAAATTTTATAAAACAAGATGGCCGACACTGAAAACCAGAGCAGCAGTTGAGAAAGCAATGCCGTGGTTGGGGTAATATAATCAAAAGTCTCGACTTATGATTGGATATTTAAAGTATATCATACTTCGATATGACAAATAATTTGCATGTCTAACGTACGTCTTAAATGAAGAAGCAGTAAATTTTATAAAAACAAGATGGCCGACACTGAAAACCAGAGCAGCAGTTGAGAAAGCAATGCCGTTGTCGGGGTAATATAATCAAAAGTCTCGACTTATGATTGGATATTTAAAGTATATCATACTTCGATATGACAAATAATTTGCATGTCTAACGTACGTCTTAAATGAAGAAGCAGTAAATTTTATAAAACAAGATGGCCGACATAAATTTTATAAAACAAGATGGCCGACACTGAAAACCAGAGCAGCAGTTGAGAAAGCAATGCCGTGGTCGGGGTAATATAATCAAAAGTCTCGACTTATGATTGGATATTTAAAGTATATCATACTTCGATATGACAAATAATTTGCATGTCTAACGTACGTCTTAAATGAAGAAGCAGTAAATTTTATAAAACAAGATGGCCGACACTGAAAACCAGAGCAGCAGTTGAGAAAGCAATGCCGTTGTCGGGGTAATATAATCAAAAGTCTCGACTTATGATTGGATATTTAAAGTATATCATACTTCGATATGACAAATAATTTGCATGTCTAACGTATTACGTCTTAAATGAAGAAGCAGTAAATTTTATAAAACAAGATGGCCGACACAGAAAATAAAACAAGATGGCCGACACTGAAAACCAGAGCAGCAGTTGAGAAAGCAATGCCGTGGTCGGGGTAATATAATCAAAAGTCTCGACTTATGATTGGATATTTAAAGTATATCATACTTCGATATGACAAATAATTTGCATGTCTAACGTACGTCTTAAATGAAGAAGCAGTAAATTTTATAAAACAAGATGGCCGACACTGAAAACCAGAGCAGCAGTTGAGAAAGCAATGCCGTTGTCGGGGTAATATAATCAAAAGTCTCGACTTATGATTGGATATTTAAAGTATATCATACTTCGATATGACAAATAATTTGCATGTCTAACGTATATTACGTCTTAAATGAAGAAGCAGTAAATTTTATAAAACAAGATGGCCGACACTGAAAACCAGAGCAGCAGTTGAGAAAGCAATGCCGTGGTCGGGGTAATATAATCAAAAGTCTCGACTTATGATTGGATATTTAAAGTATATCATACTTCGATATGACAAATAATTTGCATGTCTAACGTACGTCTTAAATGAAGAAGCAGTAAATTTTATAAAACAAGATGGCCGACACTGAAAACCAGAGCAGCAGTTGAGAAAGCAATGCCGTGGTTGGGGTAATATAATCAAAAGTCTCGACTTATGATTGGATATTTAAAGTATATCATACTTCGATATGACAAATAATTTGCATGTCTAACGTACGTCTTAAATGAAGAAGCAGTAAATTTTATAAAAACAAGATGGCCGACACTGAAAACAGAGCAGCAGTTGAGAAAGCAATGCCGTTGTCGGGGTAATATAATCAAAAGTCTCGACTTATGATTGGATATTTAAAGTATATCATACTTCGATATGACAAATAATTTGCATGTCTAACGTATATTACGTCTTAAATGAAGAAGCAGTAAATTTTATAAAACAAGATGGCCGACACTGAAAACCAGAGCAGCAGTTGAGAAAGCAATGCCGTGGTTGTGGTAATATAATCAAAAGTCTCGACTTATGATTGGATATTTAAAGTATATCATACTTCGATATGACAAATAATTTGCATGTCTAACGTACGTCTTAAATGAAGAAGCAGTAAATTTTATAAAACAAGATGGCCGACACTGAAAACCAGAGCAGCAGTTGAGAAAGCAATGCCGTGGTCGGGGTAATATAATCAAAAGTCTCGACTTATGATTGGATATTTAAAGTATATCATACTTCGATATGACAAATAATTTGCATGTCTAACGTATATTACGTCTTAAATGAAGAAGCAGTAAATTTTATAAAACAAGATGGCCGACACAGTAAATTTTATAAAACAAGATGGCCGACACTGAAAACCAGAGCAGCAGTTGAGAAAGCAATGCCGTGGTTGGGGTAATATAATCAAAAGTCTCGACTTATGATTGGATATTTAAAGTATATCATACTTCGATATGACAAATAATTTGCATGTCTAACGTACGTCTTAAATGAAGAAGCAGTAAATTTTATAAAACAAGATGGCCGACACTGAAAACCAGAGCAGCAGTTGAGAAAGCAATGCCGTGGTCGGGGTAATATAATCAAAAGTCTCGACTTATGATTGGATATTTAAAGTATATCATACTTCGATATGACAAATAATTTGCATGTCTAACGTACGTCTTAAATGAAGAAGCAGTAAATTTTATAAAACAAGATGGCCGACACTGAAAACCAGAGCAGCAGTTGAGAAAGCAATGCCGTTGTCGGGGTAATATAATCAAAAGTCTCGACTTATGATTGGATATTTAAAGTATATCATACATCGATATGACAAATAATTTGCATGTCTCACGTATATTACGTCTTAAATGAAGAAGCAGTAAATTTTATAAAACAAGATGGCCGACACAGTAAATTTTATAAAACAAGATGGCCGACACTGAAAACAGAGCAGCAGTTGAGAAAGCAATGCCGTGGTTGGGGTAATATAATCAAAAGTCTCGACTTATGATTGGATATTTAAAGTATATCATACTTCGATATGACAAATAATTTGCATGTCTAACGTACGTCTTAAATGAAGAAGCAGTAAATTTTATAAAACAAGATGGCCGACACTGAAAACCAGAGCAGCAGTTGAGAAAGCAATGCCGTGGTCGGGGTAATATAATCAAAAGTCTCGACTTATGATTGGATATTTAAAGTATATCATACTTCGATATGACAAATAATTTGCATGTCTAACGTACGTCTTAAATGAAGAAGCAGTAAATTTTATAAAACAAGATGGCCGACACTGAAAACCAGAGCAGCAGTTGAGAAAGCAATGCCGTTGTCGGGGTAATATAATCAAAAGTCTCGACTTATGATTGGATATTTAAAGTATATCATACTTCGATATGACAAATAATTTGCATGTCTAACGTATACGTCTTAAATGAAGAAGCAGTAAATTTTATAAAACAAGATGGCCGACACTGAAAACCAGAGCAGCAGTTGAGAAAGCAATGCCGTTGGTCGGGGTAATATAATCAAAAGTCTCGACTTATGATTGGATATTTAAAGTATATCATACTTCGATATGACAAATAATTTGCATGTCTAACGTATATTACGTCTTAAATGAAGAAGCAGTAAATTTTATAAAACAAGATGGCCGACACTGAAAACCAGAGCAGCAGTTGAGAAAGCAATGCCGTTGTCGGGGTAATATAATCAAAAGTCTCGACTTATGATTGGATATTTAAAGTATATCATACATCGATATGACAAATAATTTGCATGTCTCACGTATATTACGTCTTAAATGAAGAAGCAGTAAATTTTAAAAAAGATGCCGACACAGTAAATTTTATAAAACAAGATGGCCGACACTGAAAACCAGAGCAGCAGTTGAGAAAGCAATGCCGTGGTTGGGGTAATATAATCAAAAGTCTCGACTTATGATTGGATATTTAAAGTATATCATACTTCGATATGACAAATAATTTGCATGTCTAACGTACGTCTTAAATGAAGAAGCAGTAAATTTTATAAAACAAGATGGCCGACACTGAAAACCAGAGCAGCAGTTGAGAAAGCAATGCCGTGGTTGGGGTAATATAATCAAAAGTCTCGACTTATGATTGGATATTTAAAGTATATCATACTTCGATATGACAAATAATTTGCATGTCTAACGTATATTACGTCTTAAATGAAGAAGCAGTAAATTTTATAAAACAAGATGGCCGACACTGAAAACCAGAGCAGCAGTTGAGAAAGCAATGCCGTTGTCGGGGTAATATAATCAAAAGTCTCGACTTATGATTGGATATTTAAAGTATATCATACTTCGATATGACAAATAATTTGCATGTCTAACGTACGTCTTAAATGAAGAAGCAGTAAATTTTATAAAACAAGATGGCCGACACTGAAACCAGAGCAGCAGTTGAGAAAGCAATGCCGTGGTCGGGGTAATATAATCAAAAGTCTCGACTTATGATTGGATATTTAAAGTATATCATACTTCGATATGACAAATAATTTGCATGTCTAACGTACGTCTTAAATGAAGAAGCAGTAAATTTTATAAAACAAGATGGCCGACACTGAAAACCAGAGCAGCAGTTGAGAAAGCAATGCCGTTGTCGGGGTAATATAATCAAAAGTCTCGACTTATGATTGGATATTTAAAGTATATCATACTTCGATATGACAAATAATTTGCATGTCTAACGTATATTACGTCTTAAATGAAGAAGCAGTAAATTTTATAAAACAAGATGGCCGACACTGAAAACCAGAGCAGCAGTTGAGAAAGCAATGCCGTGGTTGGGGTAATATAATCAAAAGTCTCGACTTATGATTGGATATTTAAAGTATATCATACTTCGATATGACAAATAATTTGCATGTCTAACGTATATTACGTCTTAAATGAAGAAGCAGTAAATTTTATAAAACAAGATGGCCGACACTGAAAACCAGAGCAGCAGTTGAGAAAGCAATGCCGTGGTCGGGGTAATATAATCAAAAGTCTCGACTTATGATTGGATATTTAAAGTATATCATACTTCGATATGACAAATAATTTGCATGTCTAACGTATATTACGTCTTAAATGAAGCAGTAAATTTTATAAAACAAGATAACAGTTTATAAAACAAGATGGCCGACACTGAAAACCAGAGCAGCAGTTGAGAAAGCAATGCCGTGGTTGGGGTAATATAATCAAAAGTCTCGACTTATGATTGGATATTTAAAGTATATCATACTTCGATATGACAAATAATTTGCATGTCTAACGTACGTCTTAAATGAAGAAGCAGTAAATTTTATAAAACAAGATGGCCGACACTGAAAACCAGAGCAGCAGTTGAGAAAGCAATGCCGTGGTCGGGGTAATATAATCAAAAGTCTCGACTTATGATTGGATATTTAAAGTATATCATACATCGATATGACAAATAATTTGCATGTCTCACGTATATTACGTCTTAAATGAAGAAGCAGTAAATTTTATAAAACAAGATGGCCGACACAGTAAATTTTATAAAACAAGATGGCCGACACTGAAAACCAGAGCAGCAGTTGAGAAAGCAATGCCGTGGTTGGGGTAATATAATCAAAAGTCTCGACTTATGATTGGATATTTAAAGTATATCATACTTCGATATGACAAATAATTTGCATGTCTAACGTACGTCTTAAATGAAGAAGCAGTAAATTTTATAAAACAAGATGGCCGACACTGAAAACCAGAGCAGCAGTTGAGAAAGCAATGCCGTTGTCGGGGTAATATAATCAAAAGTCTCGACTTATGATTGGATATTTAAAGTATATCATACTTCGATATGACAAATAATTTGCATGTCTCACGTATATTACGTCTTAAATGAAGAAGCAGTAAATTTTATAAAACAAGATGGCCGACACAGTAAATTTTATAACAAGATGGCCGACACTGAAAACCAGAGCAGCAGTTGAGAAAGCAATGCCGTGGTTGGGGTAATATAATCAAAAGTCTCGACTTATGATTGGATATTTAAAGTATATCATACTTCGATATGACAAATAATTTGCATGTCTAACGTACGTCTTAAATGAAGAAGCAGTAAATTTTATAAAACAAGATGGCCGACACTGAAAACCAGAGCAGCAGTTGAGAAAGCAATGCCGTGGTCGGGGTAATATAATCAAAAGTCTCGACTTATGATTGGATATTTAAAGTATATCATACATTCGATATGACAAATAATTTGCATGTCTCACGTATTTACGTCTTAAATGAAGAAGCAGTAAATTTATAAACAAGATGGCGACACAGTAAATTTTATAAAACAAGATGGCCGACACTGAAAACCAGAGCAGCAGTTGAGAAAGCAATGCCGTGGTTGGGTAATATAATCAAAAGTCTCGACTTATGATTGGATATTTAAAGTATATCATACTTCGATATGACAAATAATTTGCATGTCTAACGTACGTCTTAAATGAAGAAGCAGTAAATTTTATAAAACAAGATGGCCGACACTGAAAACCAGAGCAGCAGTTGAGAAAGCAATGCCGTTGTCGGGGTAATATAATCAAAAGTCTCGACTTATGATTGGATATTTAAAGTATATCATACTTCGATATGACAAATAATTTGCATGTCTCACGTATATTACGTCTTAAATGAAGAAGCAGTAAATTTATAAAACAAGATGCCGACACAGTAAATTTTATAAAACAAGATGGCCGACACTGAAAACCAGAGCAGCAGTTGAGAAAGCAATGCCGTGGTTGGGGTAATATAATCAAAAGTCTCGACTTATGATTGGATATTTAAAGTATATCATACTTCGATATGACAAATAATTTGCATGTCTAACGTACGTCTTAAATGAAGAAGCAGTAAATTTTATAAAACAAGATGGCCGACACTGAAAACCAGAGCAGCAGTTGAGAAAGCAATGCCGTTGTCGGGGTAATATAATCAAAAGTCTCGACTTATGATTGGATATTTAAAGTATATCATACTTCGATATGACAAATAATTTGCATGTCTCACGTATATTACGTCTTAAATGAAGAAGCAGTAAATTTTATAAAACAAGATGGCCGACACAGTAAATTTTATAAAACAGATGGCCGACACTGAAAACCAGAGCAGCAGTTGAGAAAGCAATGCCGTGGTGGGGTAATATAATCAAAAGTCTCGACTTATGATTGGATATTTAAAGTATATCATACTTCGATATGACAAATAATTTGCATGTCTAACGTACGTCTTAAATGAAGAAGCAGTAAATTTTATAAAACAAGATGGCCGACACTGAAAACCAGAGCAGCAGTTGAGAAAGCAATGCCGTTGTCGGGTAATATAATCAAAAGTCTCGACTTATGATTGGATATTTAAAGTATATCATACTTCGATATGACAAATAATTTGCATGTCTAACGTACGTCTTAAATGAAGAAGCAGTAAATTTTATAAAACAAGATGGCCGACACTGAAAACCAGAGCAGCAGTTGAGAAAGCAATGCCGTGGTCGGGGTAATATAATCAAAAGTCTCGACTTATGATTGGATATTTAAAGTATATCATACATCGATATGACAAATAATTTGCATGTCTCACGTATATTACGTCTTAAATGAAGAAGCAGTAAATTTTATAAAACAAGATGGCCGACACAGTAAATTTTATAAAACAAGATGGCCGACACTGAAAACCAGAGCAGCAGTTGAGAAAGCAATGCCGTGGTTGGGTAATATAATCAAAAGTCTCGACTTATGATTGGATATTTAAAGTATATCATACTTCGATATGACAAATAATTTGCATGTCTAACGTACGTCTTAAATGAAGAAGCAGTAAATTTTATAAAACAAGATGGCCGACACTGAAAACCAGAGCAGCAGTTGAGAAAGCAATGCCGTTGTCGGGGTAATATAATCAAAAGTCTCGACTTATGATTGGATATTTAAAGTATATCATACTTCGATATGACAAATAATTTGCATGTCTCACGTATATTACGTCTTAAATGAAGAAGCAGTAAATTTATAAAACAAGATGGCCGACACAGTAAATTTATAAAACAAGATGGCCGACACTGAAAACCAGAGCAGCAGTTGAGAAAGCAATGCCGTGGTTGGGGTAATATAATCAAAAGTCTCGACTTATGATTGGATATTTAAAGTATATCATACTTCGATATGACAAATAATTTGCATGTCTAACGTACGTCTTAAATGAAGAAGCAGTAAATTTTATAAAACAAGATGGCCGACACTGAAAACCAGAGCAGCAGTTGAGAAAGCAATGCCGTTGTCGGGGGTAATATAATCAAAAGTCTCGACTTATGATTGGATATTTAAAGTATATCATACATCGATATGACAAATAATTTGCATGTCTCACGTATATTACGTCTTAAATGAAGAAGCAGTAAATTTTATAAAACAAGATGGCCGACACAGTAAATTTATAAACAAGATGGCCGACACTGAAAACCAGAGCAGCAGTTGAGAAAGCAATGCCGTGGTTGGGGTAATATAATCAAAAGTCTCGACTTATGATTGGATATTTAAAGTATATCATACTTCGATATGACAAATAATTTGCATGTCTAACGTACGTCTTAAATGAAGAAGCAGTAAATTTTATAAAACAAGATGGCCGACACTGAAAACCAGAGCAGCAGTTGAGAAAGCAATGCCGTGGTTGGGGTAATATAATCAAAAGTCTCGACTTATGATTGGATATTTAAAGTATATCATACTTCGATATGACAAATAATTTGCATGTCTAACGTACGTCTTAAATGAAGAAGCAGTAAATTTTATAAAACAAGATGGCCGACACTGAAAACCAGAGCAGCAGTTGAGAAAGCAATGCCGTGGTGGGTAATATAATCAAAAGTCTCGACTTATGATTGGATATTTAAAGTATATCATACATCGATATGACAAATAATTTGCATGTCTCACGTATATTACGTCTTAAATGAAGAAGCAGTAAATTTTATAAACAAGATGGCCGACACAGTAAATTTTATAAAACAAGATGGCCGACACTGAAAACCAGAGCAGCAGTTGAGAAAGCAATGCCGTGGTTGGGGTAATATAATCAAAAGTCTCGACTTATGATTGGATATTTAAAGTATATCATACTTCGATATGACAAATAATTTGCATGTCTAACGTACGTCTTAAATGAAGAAGCAGTAAATTTTATAAAACAAGATGGCCGACACTGAAAACCAGAGCAGCAGTTGAGAAAGCAATGCCGTTGTCGGGGTAATATAATCAAAAGTCTCGACTTATGATTGGATATTTAAAGTATATCATACTTCGATATGACAAATAATTTGCATGTCTCACGTATATTACGTCTTAAATGAAGAAGCAGTAAATTTTATAAAACAAAATGACGACACAGTAAATTTTATAAAACAAGATGGCCGACACTGAAAACCAGAGCAGCAGTTGAGAAAGCAATGCCGTGGTTGGGGTAATATAATCAAAAGTCTCGACTTATGATTGGATATTTAAAGTATATCATACTTCGATATGACAAATAATTTGCATGTCTAACGTACGTCTTAAATGAAGAAGCAGTAAATTTTATAAAACAAGATGGCCGACACTGAAAACCAGAGCAGCAGTTGAGAAAGCAATGCCGTTGTCGGGGTAATATAATCAAAAGTCTCGACTTATGATTGGATATTTAAAGTATATCATACATCGATATGACAAATAATTTGCATGTCTAACGTATATTACGTCTTAATGAAGAAGCAGTAAATTTTATAAACAAGATGGCCGACACAGTAAATTTTATAAAACAAGATGGCCGACACTGAAAACCAGAGCAGCAGTTGAGAAAGCAATGCCGTGGTCGGGTAATATAATCAAAAGTCTCGACTTATGATTGGATATTTAAAGTATATCATACTTCGATATGACAAATAATTTGCATGTCTAACGTACGTCTTAAATGAAGAAGCAGTAAATTTTATAAAACAAGATGGCCGACACTGAAACCAGAGCAGCAGTTGAGAAAGCAATGCCGTGGTGGGGTAATATAATCAAAAGTCTCGACTTATGATTGGATATTTAAAGTATATCATACTTCGATATGACAAATAATTTGCATGTCTAACGTACGTCTTAAATGAAGAAGCAGTAAATTTTATAAAACAAGATGGCCGACACTGAAAACCAGAGCAGCAGTTGAGAAAGCAATGCCGTGTCGGGGTAATATAATCAAAAGTCTCGACTTATGATTGGATATTTAAAGTATATCATACTTCGATATGACAAATAATTTGCATGTCTAACGTACGTCTTAAATGAAGAAGCAGTAAATTTTATAAAACAAGATGGCCGACACTGAAAACCAGAGCAGCAGTTGAGAAAGCAATGCCGTTGTCGGGGTAATATAATCAAAAGTCTCGACTTATGATTGGATATTTAAAGTATATCATACTTCGATATGACAAATAATTTGCATGTCTCACGTATATTACGTCTTAAATGAAGAAGCAGTAAATTTTATAAAACAAGATGGCCGACACTGAAAACCAGAGCAGCAGTTGAGAAAGCAATGCCGTTGTCGGGGTAATATAATCAAAAGTCTCGACTTATGATTGGATATTTAAAGTATATCATACATCGATATGACAAATAATTTGCATGTCTCCGTATATTACGTCTTAAATGAAGAAGCAGTAAATTTTATAAAACAAGATGGCCGACACAGTAAATTTTATAAAACAAGATGGCCGACACTGAAAACCAGAGCAGCAGTTGAGAAAGCAATGCCGTGGTTGGGGTAATATAATCAAAAGTCTCGACTTATGATTGGATATTTAAAGTATATCATACTTCGATATGACAAATAATTTGCATGTCTAACGTACGTCTTAAATGAAGAAGCAGTAAATTTTATAAAACAAGATGGCCGACACTGAAAACCAGAGCAGCAGTTGAGAAAGCAATGCCGTGGTTGGGGTAATATAATCAAAAGTCTCGACTTATGATTGGATATTTAAAGTATATCATACTTCGATATGACAAATAATTTGCATGTCTAACGTATATTACGTCTTAAATGAAGAAGCAGTAAATTTTATAAAACAAGATGGCCGACACTGAAAACCAGAGCAGCAGTTGAGAAAGCAATGCCGTGGTCGGGGTAATATAATCAAAAGTCTCGACTTATGATTGGATATTTAAAGTATATCATACTTCGATATGACAAATAATTTGCATGTCTAACGTACGTCTTAAATGAAGAAGCAGTAAATTTTATAAAACAAGATGGCCGACACTGAAAACCAGAGCAGCAGTTGAGAAAGCAATGCCGTGGTTGGGGTAATATAATCAAAGTCTCGACTTATGATTGGATATTTAAAGTATATCATACTTCGATATGACAAATAATTTGCATGTCTAACGTACGTCTTAAATGAAGAAGCAGTAAATTTTATAAAACAAGATGGCCGACACTGAAAACCAGAGCAGCAGTTGAGAAAGCAATGCCGTTGTCGGGGTAATATAATCAAAAGTCTCGACTTATGATTGGATATTTAAAGTATATCATACTTCGATATGACAAATAATTTGCATGTCTAACGTATATTACGTCTTAAATGAAGAAGCAGTAAATTTTATAAAACAAGATGGCCGACACTGAAAACCAGAGCAGCAGTTGAGAAAGCAATGCCGTTGTCGGGGTAATATAATCAAAAGTCTCGACTTATGATTGGATATTTAAAGTATATCATACTTCGATATGACAAATAATTTGCATGTCTAACGTATATTACGTCTTAAATGAAGAAGCAGTAAATTTTATAAAACAAGATGGCCGACACTGAAAACCAGAGCAGCAGTTGAGAAAGCAATGCCGTTGGTCGGGGTAATATAATCAAAAGTCTCGACTTATGATTGGATATTTAAAGTATATCATACTTCGATATGACAAATAATTTGCATGTCTAACGTATATTACGTCTTAAATGAAGAAGCAGTAAATTTTATAAAACAAGATGGCCGACACTGAAAACCAGAGCAGCAGTTGAGAAAGCAATGCCGTTGTCGGGGTAATATAATCAAAAGTCTCGACTTATGATTGGATATTTAAAGTATATCATACTTCGATATGACAAATAATTTGCATGTCTAACGTATATTACGTCTTAAATGAAGAAGCAGTAAATTATAAAACAAGATGCCGACACAGAAATTTTATAAAACAAGATGGCCGACACTGAAACCAGAGCAGCAGTTGAGAAAGCAATGCCGTGGTTGGGGTAATATAATCAAAAGTCTCGACTTATGATTGGATATTTAAAGTATATCATACTTCGATATGACAAATAATTTGCATGTCTAACGTACGTCTTAAATGAAGAAGCAGTAAATTTTATAAAACAAGATGGCCGACACTGAAAACCAGAGCAGCAGTTGAGAAAGCAATGCCGTTGTCGGGGTAATATAATCAAAAGTCTCGACTTATGATTGGATATTTAAAGTATATCATACTTCGATATGACAAATAATTTGCATGTCTAACGTATTACGTCTTAAATGAAGAAGCAGTAAATTTTATAAAACAAGATGGCCGACACTGAAAACCAGAGCAGCAGTTGAGAAAGCAATGCCGTGGTCGGGTAATATAATCAAAAGTCTCGACTTATGATTGGATATTTAAAGTATATCATACTTCGATATGACAAATAATTTGCATGTCTAACGTACGTCTTAAATGAAGAAGCAGTAAATTTTATAAAACAAGATGGCCGACACTGAACCAGAGCAGCAGTTGAGAAAGCAATGCCGTTGTCGGGGTAATATAATCAAAAGTCTCGACTTATGATTGGATATTTAAAGTATATCATACTTCGATATGACAAATAATTTGCATGTCTAACGTATATTACGTCTTAAATGAAGAAGCAGTAAATTTTAAAAACAAGATGGCCGACACTGAAAACCAGAGCAGCAGTTGAGAAAGCAATGCCGTTGTCGGGGTAATATAATCAAAAGTCTCGACTTATGATTGGATATTTAAAGTATATCATACTTCGATATGACAAATAATTTGCATGTCTAACGTATATTACGTCTTAAATGAAGAAGCAGTAAATTTTATAAAACAAGATGGCCGACACTGAAAACCAGAGCAGCAGTTGAGAAAGCAATGCCGTGGTCGGGGTAATATAATCAAAAGTCTCGACTTATGATTGGATATTTAAAGTATATCATACTTCGATATGACAAATAATTTGCATGTCTAACGTATATTACGTCTTAAATGAAGAAGCAGTAAATTTTATAAAACAAGATGGCCGACACTGAAAACCAGAGCAGCAGTTGAGAAAGCAATGCCGTTGTCGGGTAAATATAATCAAAAGTCTCGACTTATGATTGGATATTTAAAGTATATCATACATCGATATGACAAATAATTTGCATGTCTCACGTATATTACGTCTTAAATGAAGAAGCAGTAAATTTTATAAAACAAGATGGCCGACACAGTAAATTTTATAAAACAAGATGGCCGACACTGAAAAACCAGAGCAGCAGTTGAGAAAGCAATGCCGTGGTTGGGTAATATAATCAAAAGTCTCGACTTATGATTGGATATTTAAAGTATATCATACTTCGATATGACAAATAATTTGCATGTCTAACGTACGTCTTAAATGAAGAAGCAGTAAATTTTATAAAACAAGATGGCCGACACTGAAAACCAGAGCAGCAGTTGAGAAAGCAATGCCGTTGTCGGGGTAATATAATCAAAAGTCTCGACTTATGATTGGATATTTAAAGTATATCATACATCGATATGACAAATAATTTGCATGTCTCACGTATATTACGTCTTAAATGAAGAAGCAGTAAATTTTATAAAACAAGATGGCCGACACAGTAAATTTTATAAAACAAGATGGCCGACACTGAAAACCAGAGCAGCAGTTGAGAAAGCAATGCCGTGGTCGGGGTAATATAATCAAAAGTCTCGACTTATGATTGGATATTTAAAGTATATCATACTTCGATATGACAAATAATTTGCATGTCTAACGTACGTCTTAAATGAAGAAGCAGTAAATTTTATAAAACAAGATGGCCGACACTGAAAACCAGAGCAGCAGTTGAGAAAGCAATGCCGTGGTCGGGGTAATATAATCAAAAGTCTCGACTTATGATTGGATATTTAAAGTATATCATACTTCGATATGACAAATAATTTGCATGTCTAACGTATATTACGTCTTAAATGAAGAAGCAGTAAATTTTTATAAAACAAGATGGCCGACACTGAAAACCAGAGCAGCAGTTGAGAAAGCAATGCCGTTGTCGGGGTAATATAATCAAAAGTCTCGACTTATGATTGGATATTTAAAGTATATCATACTTCGATATGACAAATAATTTGCATGTCTAACGTACGTCTTAAATGAAGAAGCAGTAAATTTTATAAAACAAGATGGCCGACACTGAAAACCAGAGCAGCAGTTGAGAAAGCAATGCCGTGGTTGGGGTAATATAATCAAAAGTCTCGACTTATGATTGGATATTTAAAGTATATCATACTTCGATATGATATGACAAATAATTTGCATGTCTAACGTATTACGTCTTAAATGAAGAAGCAGTAAATTTTATAAAACAAGATGGCCGACACTGAAACCAGAGCAGCAGTTGAGAAAGCAATGCCGTTGTCGGGTAATATAATCAAAAGTCTCGACTTATGATTGGATATTTAAAGTATATCATACTTCGATATGACAAATAATTTGCATGTCTAACGTATTACGTCTTAAATGAAGAAGCAGTAAATTTTATAAAACAAGATGGCCGACACTGAAAACCAGAGCAGCAGTTGAGAAAGCAATGCCGTTGGTCGGGGTAATATAATCAAAAGTCTCGACTTATGATTGGATATTTAAAGTATATCATACTTCGATATGACAAATAATTTGCATGTCTAACGTACGTCTTAAATGAAGAAGCAGTAAATTTATAAAACAAGATGGCCGACACTGAAAACCAGAGCAGCAGTTGAGAAAGCAATGCCCGTGGTTGGGGTAATATAATCAAAAGTCTCGACTTATGATTGGATATTTAAAGTATATCATACTTCGATATGACAAATAATTTGCATGTCTAACGTACGTCTTAAATGAAGAAGCAGTAAATTTTATAAAACAAGATGGCCGACACTGAAAACCAGAGCAGCAGTTGAGAAAGCAATGCCGTTGTCGGGGTAATATAATCAAAGTCTCGACTTATGATTGGATATTTAAAGTATATCATACTTCGATATGACAAATAATTTGCATGTCTAACGTATATTACGTCTTAAATGAAGAAGCAGTAAATTTATAAAACAAGATGGCCGACACTGAAAACCAGAGCAGCAGTTGAGAAAGCAATGCCGTGGTCGGGGTAATATAATCAAAAGTCTCGACTTATGATTGGATATTTAAAGTATATCATACTTCGATATGACAAATAATTTGCATGTCTAACGTATATTACGTCTTAAATGAAGAAGCAGTAAATTTTATAAAACAAGATGGCCGACACTGAAAAACAGAGAGCAGCAGTTGAGAAAGCAATGCCGTTGTCGGGGTAATATAATCAAAAGTCTCGATTATGATTGGATATTTAAAGTATATCATACATCGATATGACAAATAATTTGCATGTCTCACGTATATTACGTCTTAAATGAAGAGCAGTAAATTTTATAAAACAAGATGGCCGACACAGTAAATTTTATAAAACAAGATGGCCGACACTGAAAACCAGAGCAGCAGTTGAGAAAGCAATGCCGTGGTTGGGGTAATATAATCAAAAGTCTCGACTTATGATTGGATATTTAAAGTATATCATACTTCGATATGACAAATAATTTGCATGTCTAACGTACGTCTTAAATGAAGAAGCAGTAAATTTTATAAAACAAGATGGCCGACACTGAAAACCAGAGCAGCAGTTGAGAAAGCAATGCCGTTGTCGGGGTAATATAATCAAAAGTCTCGACTTATGATTGGATATTTAAAGTATATCACATATCGATATGACAAATAATTTGCATGTCTCACGTATATTACGTCTTAAATGAAGAAGCAGTAAATTTTTAAAACAAGATGACACAGTAAATTTTATAAAACAAGATGGCCGACACTGAAAACCAGAGCAGCAGTTGAGAAAGCAATGCCGTGGTTGGGGTAATATAATCAAAAGTCTCGACTTATGATTGGATATTTAAAGTATATCATACTTCGATATGACAAATAATTTGCATGTCTAACGTACGTCTTAAATGAAGAAGCAGTAAATTTTATAAAACAAGATGGCCGACACTGAAAACCAGAGCAGCAGTTGAGAAAGCAATGCCGTGGTTGGGGGTAATATAATCAAAAGTCTCGACTTATGATTGGATATTTAAAGTATATCATACTTCGATATGACAAATAATTTGCATGTCTAACGTATATTACGTCTTAAATGAAGAAGCAGTAAATTTTATAAAACAAGATGGCCGACACTGAAAACCAGAGCAGCAGTTGAGAAAGCAATGCCGTGGTCGGGGTAATATAATCAAAAGTCTCGACTTATGATTGGATATTTAAAGTATATCATACTTCGATATGACAAATAATTTGCATGTCTAACGTACGTCTTAAATGAAGAAGCAGTAAATTTTATAAAACAAGATGGCCGACACTGAAAACCAGAGCAGCAGTTGAGAAAGCAATGCCGTGGTTGGGGTAATATAATCAAAAGTCTCGACTTATGATTGGATATTTAAAGTATATCATACTTCGATATGACAAATAATTTGCATGTCTAAATTACGTCTTAAATGAAGAAGCAGTAAATTTTATAAAACAAGATGGCCGACAC
Organism: Nasonia vitripennis; assembly: GCF_009193385.2. NCBI lineage: Eukaryota > Metazoa > Arthropoda > Insecta > Hymenoptera > Pteromalidae > Nasonia > Nasonia vitripennis. The sequence continues at coordinate 172,469 of NW_022279662.1, forward strand.
TGAAAACCAGAGCAGCAGTTGAGAAAGCAATGCCGTTGTCGGGGTAATATAATCAAAAGTCTCGACTTATGATTGGATATTTAAAGTATATCATACTTCGATATGACAAATAATTTGCATGTCTAACGTATATTACGTCTTAAATGAAGAAGCAGTAAATTTTATAAAACAAGATGGCCGACACTGAAAACCAGAGCAGCAGTTGAGAAAGCAATGCCGTGGTCGGGGTAATATAATCAAAAGTCTCGACTTATGATTGGATATTTAAAGTATATCATACTTCGATATGACAAATAATTTGCATGTCTAACGTATATTACGTCTTAAATGAAGAAGCAGTAAATTTTATAAACAAGATGGCCGACACTGAAAACCAGAGCAGCAGTTGAGAAAGCAATGCCGTGGTCGGGGTAATATAATCAAAAGTCTCGACTTATGATTGGATATTTAAAGTATATCATACTTCGATATGACAAATAATTTGCATGTCTAACGTATATTACGTCTTAAATGAAGAAGCAGTAAATTTTATAAAACAAGATGGCCGACACTGAAAACCAGAGCAGCAGTTGAGAAAGCAATGCCGTTGTCGGGGTAATATAATCAAAAGTCTCGACTTATGATTGGATATTTAAAGTATATCATACATCGATATGACAAATAATTTGCATGTCTCACGTATATTACGTCTTAAATGAAGAAGCAGTAAATTTTATAAAACAAGATGGCCGACACAGTAAATTTTATAAAACAAGATGGCCGACATGAAAACCAGAGCAGCAGTTGAGAAAGCAATGCCGTGGTTGGGGTAATATAATCAAAAGTCTCGACTTATGATTGGATATTTAAAGTATATCATACTTCGATATGACAAATAATTTGCATGTCTAACGTACGTCTTAAATGAAGAAGCAGTAAATTTTATAAAACAAGATGGCCGACACTGAAACCAGAGCAGCAGTTGAGAAAGCAATGCCGTGGTTGGGGTAATATAATCAAAAGTCTCGACTTATGATTGGATATTTAAAGTATATCATACTTCGATATGACAAATAATTTGCATGTCTAACGTATATACGTCTTAAATGAAGAAGCAGTAAATTTTATAAAACAAGATGGCCGACACTGAAAACCAGAGCAGCAGTTGAGAAAGCAATGCCGTGGTCGGGGTAATATAATCAAAAGTCTCGACTTATGATTGGATATTTAAAGTATATCATACTTCGATATGACAAATAATTTGCATGTCTAACGTACGTCTTAAATGAAGAAGCAGTAAATTTTATAAAACAAGATGGCCGACACTGAAAACCAGAGCAGCAGTTGAGAAAGCAATGCCGTTGGTCGGGGTAATATAATCAAAAGTCTCGACTTATGATTGGATATTTAAAGTATATCATACTTCGATATGACAAATAATTTGCATGTCTAACGTACGTCTTAAATGAAGAAGCAGTAAATTTTTAAAAACAAGATGGCCGACACTGAAAACCAGAGCAGCAGTTGAGAAAGCAATGCCGTTGTCGGGGTAATATAATCAAAAGTCTCGACTTATGATTGGATATTTAAAGTATATCATACTTCGATATGACAAATAATTTGCATGTCTAACGTATATTACGTCTTAAATGAAGAAGCAGTAAATTTTATAAAACAAGATGGCCGACACTGAAAACCAGAGCAGCAGTTGAGAAAGCAATGCCGTGGTCGGGGTAATATAATCAAAAGTCTCGACTTATGATTGGATATTTAAAGTATATCATACTTCGATATGACAAATAATTTGCATGTCTAACGTATATTACGTCTTAAATGAAGAAGCAGTAAATTTTATAAAACAAGATGGCCGACACTGAAAACCAGAGCAGCAGTTGAGAAAGCAATGCCGTTGTCGGGTAATATAATCAAAAGTCTCGACTTATGATTGGATATTTAAAGTATATCATACTTCGATATGACAAATAATTTGCATGTCTAACGTATATTACGTCTTAAATGAAGAAGCAGTAAATTTTATAAAACAAGATGGCCGACACTGAAAACCAGAGCAGCAGTTGAGAAAGCAATGCCGTTGTCGGGGTAATATAATCAAAAGTCTCGACTTATGATTGGATATTTAAAGTATATCATACTTCGATATGACAAATAATTTGCATGTCTAACGTATATTACGTCTTAAATGAAGAAGCAGTAAATTTTATAAAACAAGATGGCCGACACTGAAAACCAGAGCAGCAGTTGAGAAAGCAATGCCGTGGTCGGGGTAATATAATCAAAAGTCTCGACTTATGATTGGATATTTAAAGTATATCATACTTCGATATGACAAATAATTTGCATGTCTAACGTATATTACGTCTTAAATGAAGAAGCAGTAAATTTTTATAAAACAAGATGGCCGACACTGAAAACAGAGCAGCAGTTGAGAAAGCAATGCCGTTGTCGGGGTAATATAATCAAAAGTCTCGACTTATGATTGGATATTTAAAGTATATCATACTTCGATATGACAAATAATTTGCATGTCTAACGTATATTACGTCTTAAATGAAGAAGCAGTAAATTTTATAAAACAAGATGCCGCCGACTTGAAAACAAGACGCAGCAGAGCAGTTGAGAAAGCAATGCCGTGGTTGGGTAATATAATCAAAAGTCTCGACTTATGATTGGATATTTAAAGTATATCATACTTCGATATGACAAATAATTTGCATGTCTAACGTACGTCTTAAATGAAGAAGCAGTAAATTTTATAAAACAAGATGGCCGACACTGAAAACCAGAGCAGCAGTTGAGAAAGCAATGCCGTTGTCGGGGTAATATAATCAAAAGTCTCGACTTATGATTGGATATTTAAAGTATATCATACTTCGATATGACAAATAATTTGCATGTCTCACGTATATACGTCTTAAATGAAGAAGCAGTAAATTTTATTAAACAAAGATGGCCGACACAGCTTTATAAAACAAGATGGCCGACACTGAAAACCAGAGCAGCAGTTGAGAAAGCAATGCCGTTGGTCGGGGTAATATAATCAAAAGTCTCGACTTATGATTGGATATTTAAAGTATATCATACATCGATATGACAAATAATTTGCATGTCACGTATATTACGTCTTAAATGAAGAAGCAGTAAATTTTATAAAACAAGATGGCGCACGTAAATTTTATAAAAACAGATGGCGACACTGAAAACCAGCAGCAGTTGAGAAAGCAATGCCGTGTTGGGGTAATATAATCAAAAGTCTCGACTTATGATTGGATATTTAAAGTATATCATACTTCGATATGACAAATAATTTGCATGTCTAACGTACGTCTTAAATGAAGAAGCAGTAAATTTTATAAACAAGATGGCCGACACTGAAAACCAGAGCAGCAGTTGAGAAAGCAATGCCGTTGTCGGGGTAATATAATCAAAAGTCTCGATTATGATTGGATATTTAAAGTATATCATACATCGATATGACAAATAATTTGCATGTCTAACGTATATTACGTCTTAAATGAAGAAGCAGTAAATTTTATAAAACAAGATGGCCGACACAGTAAATTTTATAAACAGATGGCCGACACTGAAACCAGAGCAGCAGTTGAAAGCAATGCCGTGGTCGGGGTAATATAATCAAAAGTCTCGACTTATGATTGGATATTTAAAGTATATCATACTTCGATATGACAAATAATTTGCATGTCTAACGTACGTCTTAAATGAAGAAGCAGTAAATTTTATAAAACAAGATGGCCGACACTGAAAACCAGAGCAGCAGTTGAGAAAGCAATGCCGTTGTTGGGGGTAATATAATCAAAAGTCTCGACTTATGATTGGATATTTAAAGTATATCATACTTCGATATGACAAATAATTTGCATGTCTAACGTATATTACGTCTTAAATGAAGAAGCAGTAAATTTTTATAAAACAAGATGGCCGACACTGAAAACCAGAGCAGCAGTTGAGAAAGCAATGCCGTGGTCGGGGTAATATAATCAAAAGTCTCGACTTATGATTGGATATTTAAAGTATATCATACTTCGATATGACAAATAATTTGCATGTCTAACGTACGTCTTAAATGAAGAAGCAGTAAATTTTATAAAACAAGATGGCCGACACTGAAAACCAGAGAGCAGCAGTTGAGAAAGCAATGCCGTTGTCGGGGTAATATAATCAAAAGTCTCGACTTATGATTGGATATTTAAAGTATATCATACTTCGATATGACAAATAATTTGCATGTCTAACGTATATTACGTCTTAAATGAAGAAGCAGTAAATTTTATAAAACAAGATGGCCGACACTGAAAACCAGAGCAGCAGTTGAGAAAGCAATGCCGTTGTCGGGGTAATATAATCAAAAGTCTCGACTTATGATTGGATATTTAAAGTATATCATACATCGATATGACAAATAATTTGCATGTCTAACGTATATTACGTCTTAAATGAAGAAGCAGTAAATTTTATAAAACAAGATGGCCGACACTGAAAACCAGAGCAGCAGTTGAGAAAGCAATGCCGTGGTCGGGGTAATATAATCAAAAGTCTCGACTTATGATTGGATATTTAAAGTATATCATACTTCGATATGACAAATAATTTGCATGTCTAACGTATATTACGTCTTAAATGAAGAAGCAGTAAATTTTATAAAACAAGATGGCCGACACTGAAAACCAGAGCAGCAGTTGAGAAAGCAATGCCGTTGTCGGGGTAATATAATCAAAAGTCTCGAATTATGATTGGATATTTAAAGTATATCATACATCGATATGACAAATAATTTGCATGTCTCACGTATATTACGTCTTAAATGAAGAAGCAGTAAATTTTATAAAACAAGATGGCCGACACAGTAAATTTTATAAAACAAGATGGCCGACACTGAAAACCAGAGCAGCAGTTGAGAAAGCAATGCCGTTGTCGGGGTAATATAATCAAAAGTCTCGACTTATGATTGGATATTTAAAGTATATCATACTTCGATATGACAAATAATTTGCATGTCTAACGTACGTCTTAAATGAAGAAGCAGTAAATTTTATAAAACAAGATGGCCGACACTGAAAACCAGAGCAGCAGTTGAGAAGCAATGCCGTTGTCGGGGGTAATATAATCAAAAGTCTCGACTTATGATTGGATATTTAAAGTATATCATACATCGATATGACAAATAATTTGCATGTCTCACGTATATTACGTCTTAAATGAAGAAGCAGTAAATTTTATAAAACAAGATGCCGACACAGTAATTTATAAAACAAGATGGCCGACACTGAAACCAGAGCAGCAGTTGAGAAAGCAATGCCGTGGTCGGGGTAATATAATCAAAAGTCTCGACTTATGATTGGATATTTAAAGTATATCATACTTCGATATGACAAATAATTTGCATGTCTAACGTACGTCTTAAATGAAGAAGCAGTAAATTTTATAAAACAAGATGGCCGACACTGAAACCAGAGCAGCAGTTGAGAAAGCAATGCCGTTGGTCGGGGTAATATAATCAAAAGTCTCGACTTATGATTGGATATTTAAAGTATATCATACTTCGATATGACAAATAATTTGCATGTCTAACGTATATTACGTCTTAAATGAAGAAGCAGTAAATTTTATAAAACAAGATGGCCGACACTGAAAACCAGAGCAGCAGTGAGAAAGCAATGCCGTGGTCGGGGTAATATAATCAAAAGTCTCGACTTATGATTGGATATTTAAAGTATATCATACTTCGATATGACAAATAATTTGCATGTCTAACGTACGTCTTAAATGAAGAAGCAGTAAATTTTATAAAACAAGATGGCCGACACTGAAAACCAGAGCAGCAGTTGAGAAAGCAATGCCGTGGTCGGGGTAATATAATCAAAAGTCTCGACTTATGATTGGATATTTAAAGTATATCATACTTCGATATGACAAATAATTTGCATGTCTAACGTACGTCTTAAATGAAGAAGCAGTAAATTTTATAAAACAAGATGGCCGACACTGAAAACCAGAGCAGCAGTTGAGAAAGCAATGCCGTGGTGGGGTAATATAATCAAAAGTCTCGACTTATGATTGGATATTTAAAGTATATCATACTTCGATATGACAAATAATTTGCATGTCTAACGTACGTCTTAAATGAAGAAGCAGTAAATTTTATAAAACAAGATGGCCGACACTGAAAACCAGAGCAGCAGTTGAGAAAGCAATGCCGTTGTCGGGGGTAATATAATCAAAAGTCTCGACTTATGATTGGATATTTAAAGTATATCATACTTCGATATGACAAATAATTTGCATGTCTAACGTTACGTCTTAAATGAAGAAGCAGTAAATTTTATAAAACAAGATGGCCGACACTGAAAACCAGAGCAGCAGTTGAGAAAGCAATGCCGTTGTCGGGGTAATATAATCAAAAGTCTCGACTTATGATTGGATATTTAAAGTATATCATACTTCGATATGACAAATAATTTGCATGTCTAACGTATATTACGTCTTAAATGAAGAAGCAGTAAATTTTATAAAACAAGATGGCCGACACTGAAAACCAGAGCAGCAGTTGAGAAAGCAATGCCGTGGTCGGGGTAATATAATCAAAAGTCTCGACTTATGATTGGATATTTAAAGTATATCATACTTCGATATGACAAATAATTTGCATGTCTAACGTACGTCTTAAATGAAGAAGCAGTAAATTTTATAAAACAAGATGGCCGACACTGAAAACCAGAGCAGCAGTTGAGAAAGCAATGCCGTGGTTGGGGTAATATAATCAAAAGTCTCGACTTATGATTGGATATTTAAAGTATATCATACTTCGATATGACAAATAATTTGCATGTCTAACGTAACGTCTTAAATGAAGAAGCAGTAAATTTTATAAAACAAGATGGCCGACACTGAAAACCAGAGCAGCAGTTGAGAAGCAATGCCGTGGTCGGGGTAATATAATCAAAAGTCTCGACTTATGATTGGATATTAAAGTATATCATACTTCGATATGACAAATAATTTGCATGTCTAACGTTACGTCTTAAATGAAGAAGCAGTAAATTTTATAAAACAAGATGGCCGACACTGAAAACCAGAGCAGCAGTTGAGAAAGCAATGCCGTTGTCGGGGTAATATAATCAAAAGTCTCGACTTATGATTGGATATTTAAAGTATATCATACTTCGATATGACAAATAATTTGCATGTCTAACGTATATTACGTCTTAAATGAAGAAGCAGTAAATTTTATAAAACAAGATGGCCGACACTGAAAACCAGAGCAGCAGTTGAGAAAGCAATGCCGTTGTCGGGGTAATATAATCAAAAGTCTCGACTTATGATTGGATATTTAAAGTATATCACTTCGATATGACAAATAATTTGCATGTCTAACGTATATTACGTCTTAAATGAAGAAGCAGTAAATTTTATAAAACAAGATGGCCGACACTGAAAACCAGAGCAGCAGTTGAGAAAGCAATGCCGTGTTGGGGTAATATAATCAAAAGTCTCGACTTATGATTGGATATTTAAAGTATATCATACTTCGATATGACAAATAATTTGCATGTCTAACGTACGTCTTAAATGAAGAAGCAGTAAATTTTATAAAACAAGATGGCCGACACTGAAAACCAGAGCAGCAGTTGAGAAAGCAATGCCGTGGTTGGGGTAATATAATCAAAAGTCTCGACTTATGATTGGATATTTAAAGTATATCATACTTCGATATGACAAATAATTTGCATGTCTAACGTACGTCTTAAATGAAGAAGCAGTAAATTTTATAAAACAAGATGGCCGACACTGAAAACCAGAGCAGCAGTTGAGAAAGCAATGCCGTGGTGGGGTAATATAATCAAAAGTCTCGACTTATGATTGGATATTTAAAGTATATCATACTTCGATATGACAAATAATTTGCATGTCTAACGTATATACGTTTTAATGAAGAAGCAGTAAATTTTATAAAACAAGATGGCCGACACTGAAAACAGAGCAGCAGTTGAGAAAGCAATGCCGTTGTCGGGGTAATATAATCAAAAGTCTCGACTTATGATTGGATATTTAAAGTATATCATACATCGATATGACAAATAATTTGCATGTCTCACGTATATTACGTCTTAAATGAAGAAGCAGAATTTTATAAAACAAGATGGCCGACACAGTAAATTTTTATAAACAAGATGGCCGACACTGAAAACCAGAGCAGCAGTTGAGAAAGCAATGCCGTGTTGGGGTAATATAATCAAAAGTCTCGACTTATGATTGGATATTTAAAGTATATCATACTTCGATATGACAAATAATTTGCATGTCTAACGTACGTCTTAAATGAAGAAGCAGTAAATTTTATAAAACAAGATGGCCGACACTGAAAACCAGAGCAGCAGTTGAGAAAGCAATGCCGTTGTCGGGTAATATAATCAAAAGTCTCGACTTATGATTGGATATTTAAAGTATATCATACTTCGATATGACAAATAATTTGCATGTCTAAGTATATTACGTCTTAAATGAAGAAGCAGTAAATTTTATAAAACAAGATGGCCGACACTGAAAACCAGAGCAGCAGTTGAGAAAGCAATGCCGTGGTCGGGTAATATAATCAAAAGTCTCGACTTATGATTGGATATTTAAAGTATATCATACTTCGATATGACAAATAATTTGCATGTCTCTAACGTACGTCTTAAATGAAGAAGCAGTAAATTTTATAAAACAAGATGGCCGACACTGAAAACCAGAGCAGCAGTTGAGAAAGCAATGCCGTGGTCGGGGGTAATATAATCAAAAGTCTCGACTTATGATTGGATATTTAAAGTATATCATACTTCGATATGACAAATAATTTGCATGTCTAACGTATATTACGTCTTAAATGAAGAAGAAGCAGTAAATTTTATAAAACAAGATGGCCGACACTGAAAACCAGAGCAGCAGTTGAGAAAGCAATGCCGTTGTCGGGGTAATATAATCAAAAGTCTCGACTTATGATTGGATATTTAAAGTATATCATACTTCGATATGACAAATAATTTGCATGTCTAACGTATATACGTCTTAAATGAAGAAGCAGTAAATTTTATAAAAACAAGATGGCCGACACTGAAAACCAGAGCAGCAGTTGAGAAAGCAATGCCGTGGTCGGGGTAATATAATCAAAAGTCTCGACTTATGATTGGATATTTAAAGTATATATCATACTTCGATATGACAAATAATTTGCATGTCTAACGTATATTACGTCTTAAATGAGAAGCAGTAATTTTATAAAACAAGATGGCCGACACTGAAAACCAGAGCAGCAGTTGAGAAAGCAATGCCGTTGTCGGGTAATATAATCAAAAGTCTCGACTTATGATTGGATATTTAAAGTATATCATACATCGATATGACAAATAATTTGCATGTCTCACGTATATTACGTCTTAAATGAAGAAGCAGTAAATTTTATAAAACAAGATGGCCGACACAGTAAAATTTTATAAACAAGATGGCCGACACTGAAAACCAGAGCAGCAGTTGAGAAAGCAATGCCGTGGTTGGGGTAATATAATCAAAAGTCTCGACTTATGATTGGATATTTAAAGTATATCATACTTCGATATGACAAATAATTTGCATGTCTAACGTACGTCTTAAATGAAGAAGCAGTAAATTTATAAAACAAGATGGCCGACACTGAAAACCAGAGCAGCAGTTGAGAAAGCAATGCCGTTGTCGGGTAATATAATCAAAAGTCTCGACTTATGATTGGATATTTAAAGTATATCATACATCGATATGACAAATAATTTGCATGTCTCACGTATATTACGTCTTAAATGAAGAAGCAGTAAATTTTATAAAACAAGATGGCCGACACAGTAAATTTTTAAAACAAGATGGCCGACACTGAAAACCAGCAGCAGTTGAGAAAGCAATGCCGTGGTGGGGTAATATAATCAAAAGTCTCGACTTATGATTGGATATTTAAAGTATATCATACTTCGATATGACAAATAATTTGCATGTCTAACGTTACGTCTTAAATGAAGAAGCAGTAAATTTTATAAAACAAGATGGCCGACACTGAAACCAGAGCAGCAGTTGAGAAAGCAATGCCGTTGTCGGGGTAATATAATCAAAAGTCTCGACTTATGATTGGATATTTAAAGTATATCATACTTCGATATGACAAATAATTTGCATGTCTCACGTATATTACGTCTTAAATGAAGAAGCAGTAAATTTTATAAAACAAGATGGCCGACACTGAAAACCAGAGCAGCAGTTGAGAAAGCAATTGCCGTTGTGGGGGGTAATATAATCAAAAGTCTCGACTTATGATTGGATATTTAAAGTATATCATACATCGATATGACAAATAATTTGCATGTCTAACGTATATTACGTCTTAAATGAAGAAGCAGTAAATTTTATAAAACAAGATGGCCGACACTGAAAACCAGAGCAGCAGTTGAGAAAGCAATGCCGTGGTCGGGGTAATATAATCAAAAGTCTCGACTTATGATTGGATATTTAAAGTATATCATACTTCGATATGACAAATAATTTGCATGTCTAACGTACGTCTTAAATGAAGAAGCAGTAAATTTTATAAAACAAGATGGCCGACACTGAAACCAGAGCAGCAGTTGAGAAAGCAATGCCGTGGTCGGGGTAATATAATCAAAAGTCTCGACTTATGATTGGATATTTAAAGTATATCATACTTCGATATGACAAATAATTTGCATGTCTAACGTATATTACGTCTTAAATGAAGAAGCAGTAAATTTTATAAAACAAGATGGCCGACACTGAAAACCAGAGCAGCAGTTGAGAAAGCAATGCCGTTGTCGGGGTAATATAATCAAAAGTCTCGACTTATGATTGGATATTAAAGTATATCATACTTCGATATGACAAATAATTTGCATGTCTAACGTATATTACGTCTTAAATGAAGAAGCAGTAAATTTTATAAAACAAGATGGCCGACACTGAAAACCAGAGCAGCAGTTGAGAAAGCAATGCCGTGGTCGGGGTAATATAATCAAAAGTCTCGACTTATGATTGGATATTTAAAGTATATCATACTTCGATATGACAAATAATTTGCATGTCTAACGTAATTACGTCTTAAATGAAGAAGCAGTAAATTTTATAAAACAAGATGGCCGACACTGAAAACCAGAGCAGCAGTTGAGAAAGCAATGCCGTTGTCGGGGGTAATATAATCAAAAGTCTCGAATTATGATTGGATATTTAAAGTATATCATACATCGATATGACAAATAATTTGCATGTCTCACGTATATTACGTCTTAAATGAAGAAGCAGTAAATTTTATAAACAAGATGGCCGACACAGTAAATTTTATAAAACAAGATGGCCGACACTGAAAACCAGAGCAGCAGTTGAGAAAGCAATGCCGTGGTGGGGTAATATAATCAAAAGTCTCGACTTATGATTGGATATTTAAAGTATATCATACTTCGATATGACAAATAATTTGCATGTCTAACGTACGTCTTAAATGAAGAAGCAGTAAATTTTATAAAACAAGATGGCCGACACTGAAACCAGAGCAGCAGTTGAGAAAGCAATGCCGTGGTCGGGGTAATATAATCAAAAGTCTCGACTTATGATTGGATATTTAAAGTATATCATACTTCGATATGACAAATAATTTGCATGTCTCACGTATATTACGTCTTAAATGAAGAAGCAGTAAATTTATAAAAAACAAGATGGCCGACACTGAAAACCAGAGCAGCAGTTGAGTAAGCAATGCCGTTGTCGGGGTAATATAATCAAAAGTCTCGAATTATGATTGGATATTTAAAGTATATCATACATCGATATGACAAATAATTTGCATGTCTCACGTATATTACGTCTTAAATGAAGAAGCAGTAAATTTTATAAAACAAGATGGCCGACACAGTAGACACTGAAACCAGAGCAGCAGTTGAGAAAGCAATGCCGTGGTTGGGGTAATATAATCAAAAGTCTCGACTTATGATTGGATATTTAAAGTATATCATACTTCGATATGACAAATAATTTGCATGTCTACGTAACGTCTTAAATGAAGAAGCAGTAAATTTTATAAAACAAGATGGCCGACACTGAAACCAGAGCAGCAGTTGAGAAGCAATGCGTGGTCGGGGTAATATAATCAAAAGTCTCGACTTATGATTGGATATTTAAAGTATATCATACTTCGATATGACAAATAATTTGCATGTCTAAGTTACGTCTTAATGAAGAAGCAGTAAATTTTATAAAACAAGATGGCCGACACTGGAAAACCAGAGCAGCAGTTGAGAAAGCAATGCCGTGTCGGGGTAATATAATCAAAGTCTCGACTTATGATTGGATATTTAAAGTATATCATACTTCGATATGACAAATAATTTGCATGTCTAACGTTTATTACGTCTTAAATGAAGAAGCAGTAAATTTTATAAAACAAGATGGCCGACCTGGAAACCAGAGCAGCAGTTGAGAAGCAATGCCGTTGTCGGGGTAATATAATCAAAAGTCTCGACTTATGATTGGATATTTAAGTATATCATACTTCGATATGACAAATAATTTGCATGTCTAACGTAATTACGTCTTAAATGAAGAAGCAGTAAATTTTATAAAAACAAGATGGCCGACACTGAAAACCAGAGCAGCAGTTGAGAAAGCAATGCCGTTGTCGGGGGTAATATTAATCAAAAGTCTCGACTTATGATTGGATATTAAAGTATATCATACTCGGAATGACAAAAATTTGCATGTCTCACGTATATACGTCTTAAATGAAGAAGCAGTAAATTTTATAAAAACAAGATGGCCGCACTGAAAACCAGAGCAGCAGTTGAGAAGCAATGCCGTTGTCGGGGTAATATAATCAAAAGTCTCGATTATGATTCGGATATTTTAAAGTATATCATACTTCGATATGACAATAATTTGCATGTCTAACGATTACGTCTTAAATGAAGAAGCAGTAAATTTTATAAAACAAGATGGCCGACACTGAAAACCAGAGCAGCAGTTGAGAAAGCAATGCCGTGGTCGGGGTAATATAATCAAAAGTCTCGATTTCTTGATATGGATATTTAAAGTATATCATACTTCGATATGACAAATAATTTGCATGTCATAACGTACGTCTTAAATGAAGAAGCAGTAAATTTAAAAACAAGATGGCCGACACTGAAAACCAGAGCAGCAGTTGAGAAAGCAATGCGTGGTCGGGGTAATATAATCAAAAGTCTCGACTTATGATTGGATATTTAAAGTATATCATACTTCGATATGACAAATAATTTGCATGTCTAACGTACGTCTTAAATGAAGAAGCAGTAAATTTATAAAACAAGATGGCCGACACTGAACCAGAGCAGCAGTTGAGAAAGCAATGCCGTTGTCGGGGTAATATAATCAAAAGTCTCGACTTATGATTGGATATTTAAGTATATCATACTTCGATATGACAAATAATTTGCATGTACTAACGTATTACGTCTTAAATGAAGAAGCAGTAAATTTTATAAAACAAGATGGCGACACTGAAAACCAGAGCAGCAGTTGAGAAAGCAATGCCGTTGTCGGGGTAATATAATCAAAAGTCTCGACTTATGATTGGATATTTAAAGTATATCATACTTCGATATGACAATAATTTGCATGTCTACCAGTATATTACGTCTTAAATGAAGAAAGCAGTAAATTTTATAAAACAAAGATGGCCGACACTGAAAACCAGAGCAGCAGTTGAGAAAGCAATGCCGTTGTCGGGGGTAATATATCAAAAGTCTCGACTTATGATTGGATATTTAAGTTATATCATACATTCGATATGACAATAATTTTGCATGTCTAACGTATATTACGTCTTAAATGAAGAAGCAGTAAATTTTATAAAACAAGATGGCCGACACCTGAAAACCAGAGCAGCAGTTGAGAAAGCAATGCCGTTGTCGGGGTAATATATCAAAAGTCTCGACTTATGATTGGATATTTAAAATATATCATACTTCGATATGACAAATAATTTGCATGTCTAACGTATATTACGTCTTAAATGAAGAAGCAGTAAATTTTATAAAACAGATGGCCGACACTGAAAACCGAAGCAGCAGTTGAGAAAGCAATGCGTTGTTGGGGTATATAATCAAAAGTCTCGATTATGATTGGGATATTTAAAGTATATCATACATCGATATGACAAATAATTTGCATGTCTAACGTATATTACGTCTTTAAATGAAAAGCAGTAAATTTTATAAAACAAGATGGGCCGACACTGAAAACCAGAGCAGCAGTTGAGAAAGCAATGCCGTGGTCGGGGTAATATAATCAAAAGTCTCGACTTATGATTGGATATTTAAAGTATATCATACTTCGATATGACAATATATTTGCATGTCTAACGTATATTACGTCTTAAATGAAAAGCAGTAAATTTTATAAAACAAGATGCCGACACTGAAAACAGAGCAGCAGTTGAGAAAGCAATGCCGTTGTCGGGGTAATATAATCAAAAGTCTCGACTTATGATTGGATATTTAAAGTATATCATACTCGATATGACAAATAATTTGCATGTCTCACGTATATTACGTCTTAAATGAAGAAGCAAAAATTTTATAAAACAAGATGGCCGACACAGTAAATTTTATAAAACAAGATGGCCGACACTGAAAACCAGAGCAGCAGTTGAGAAAGCAATGCCGTGTTTGGGGTAATATAATCAAAAGTCTCGACTTATGATTGGATATTTAAAGTATATCATACTTCGATATGACAAATAATTTGCATGTCTAACGTACGTCTTAAATGAAGAAGCAGTAAATTTTTAAAAACAAGATGGCCGACACTGAAAACCAGAGCAGCAGTTGAGAAAGCAATGCCGTTGTCGGGTAATATAATCAAAAGTCTCGACTTATGATTGGATATTTAAAGTATATCATACTTCGATATGACAAATAATTTGCATGTCTAACGTATATTACGTCTTAAATGAAGAAGCAGTAAATTTTATAAAACAAGATGCCGACACTGAAAACCAGAGCAGCAGTTGAGAAAGCAATGCCGTTGTCGGGGTAATATAATCAAAAGTCTCGACTTATGATTGGATATTTAAAGTATATCATACTTCGATATGACAAATAATTTGCATGTCTAACGTATATTACGTCTTAAATGAAGAAGCAGTAAATTTTATAAAACAAGATGGCCGACACTGAAAACCAGAGCAGCAGTTGAGAAAGCAATGCCGTTGTCGGGGTAATATAATCAAAAGTCTCGACTTATGATTGGATATTTAAAGTATATCATACATCGATATGACAAATAATTTGCATGTCTCACGTATATACGTCTTAAATGAAGAAGCAGTAAATTTTATAAAACAAGATGGCCGACACAGTAAATTTTATAAAACAAGAGCCGACACTGAAAACCAGAGCAGTTGAGAAAGCAATGCCGTTGTCGGGGTAATATAATCAAAAGTCTCGACTTATGATTGGATATTTAAAGTATATCATACTTCGATATGACAAATAATTTGCATGTCCACGTATATTACGTCTTAAATGAAGAAGCAGTAAATTTATAAAACAAGATGGCCGACACTGATAACAGAGCAGCAGTTGAGAAAGCAATGCCGTTGTCGGGTAATATAATCAAAAGTCTCGACTTATGATTGGATATTTAAAGTATATCATACTTCGATATGACAAATAATTTGCATGTCTAACGTATATTACGTCTTAAATGAAGAAGCAGTAAATTTTATAAAACAAGATGCCGACACTGAAAACAGAGCAGCAGTTGAGAAAGCAATGCCGTTGTCGGGGTAATATAATCAAAAGTCTCGACTTATGATTGGATATTTAAAGTATATCATACTTCGATATGACAAATAATTTGCATGTCTAACGTATATTACGTCTTAATGAAGAAGCAGTAAATTTTATAAAACAAGATGGCCGACACTGAAACCAGAGCAGCAGTTGAGAAAGCAATGCCGTGTCGGGGTAATATAATCAAAAGTCTCGACTTATGATTGGATATTTAAAGTATATCATACATCGATATGACAAATAATTTGCATGTCTCACGTATATTACGTCTTAAATGAAGAAGCAGTAAATTTATAAAACAAGATGGCCGACACAGTAAATTTTATAAAACAAGATGCCGACACTGAAAACCAGAGCAGCAGTTGAGAAAGCAATGCCGTGGTTGGGGTAATATAATCAAAAGTCTCGACTTATGATTGGATATTTAAAGTATATCATACTTCGATATGACAAATAATTTGCATGTCTAACGTATATTACGTCTTAAATGAAGAAGCAGTAAATTTTATAAAACAAGATGGCCGACACTGAAAACCAGAGCAGCAGTTGAGAAAGCAATGCCGTGGTCGGGGTAATATAATCAAAAGTCTCGACTTATGATTGGATATTTAAAGTATATCATACTTCGATATGACAAATAATTTGCATGTCTAACGTATATTACGTCTTAAATGAAGAAGCAGTAAATTTTATAAAACAAGATGGCCGACACTGAAAACCAGAGCAGCAGTTGAGAAAGCAATGCCGTTGTCGGGGTAATATAATCAAAAGTCTCGACTTATGATTGGATATTTAAAGTATATCATACATCGATATGACAAATAATTTGCATGTCTCACGTATATTACGTCTTAAATGAAGAAGCAGTAAATTTTATAAAACAAGATGGCCGACACAGTAAAATAAAACAAGATGGCCGACACTGAAAACCAGAGCAGCAGTTGAGAAAGCAATGCCGTGTTGGGTAATATAATCAAAAGTCTCGACTTATGATTGGATATTTAAAGTATATCATACTTCGATATGACAAATAATTTGCATGTCTAACGTACGTCTTAAATGAAGAAGCAGTAAATTTTATAAAACAAGATGGCCGACACTGAAAACCAGAGCAGCAGTTGAGAAAGCAATGCCGTTGTCGGGTAATATAATCAAAAGTCTCGACTTATGATTGGATATTTAAAGTATATCATACTTCGATATGACAAATAATTTGCATGTCTAACGTATATTACGTCTTAAATGAAGAAGCAGTAAATTTTATAAAACAAGATGGCCGACACTGAAAACCAGAGCAGCAGTTGAGAAAGCAATGCCGTTGTCGGGGTAATATAATCAAAAGTCTCGACTTATGATTGGATATTTAAAGTATATCATACTTCGATATGACAAATAATTTGCATGTCTAACGTATATTACGTCTTAAATGAAGAAGCAGTAAATTTTATAAAACAAGATGGCCGACACTGAAAACCAGAGCAGCAGTTGAGAAAGCAATGCCGTTGTCGGGGTAATATAATCAAAAGTCTCGACTTATGATTGGATATTTAAAGTATATCATACATCGATATGACAAATAATTTGCATGTCTAACGTATATTACGTCTTAAATGAAGAAGCAGTAAATTTTATAAAACAAGATGGCCGACACAGTAAATTTTATAAAACAAGATGGCCGACACTGAAAACCAGAGCAGCAGTTGAGAAAGCAATGCCGTGTTGGGGGTAATTAATCAAAAGTCTCGACTTATGATTGGATATTTAAAGTATATCATACTTCGATATGACAAATAATTTGCATGTCTAACGTACGTCTTAAATGAAGAAAGCAGTAAATTTTATAAAACAAGATGGCCGACACTGAAAACCAGAGCAGCAGTTGAGAAAGCAATGCCGTGTCGGGGTAATATAATCAAAAGTCTCGACTTATGATTGGATATTTAAAGTATATCATACTTCGATATGACAAATAATTTGCATGTCTAACGTACGTCTTAAATGAAGAAGCAGTAAATTTTATAAAACAAGATGGCCGACACTGAAAACCAGAGCAGCAGTTGAGAAAGCAATGCCGTGTCGGGGTAATATAATCAAAAGTCTCGACTTATGATTGGATATTTAAAGTATATCATACTTCGATATGACAAATAATTTGCATGTCTAACGTATATTACGTCTTAAATGAAGAAGCAGTAAATTTTATAAAACAAGATGGCCGACACTGAAAACCAGAGCAGCAGTTGAGAAAGCAATGCCGTTGTCGGGGTAATATAATCAAAAGTCTCGACTTATGATTGGATATTTAAAGTATATCATACATCGATATGACAAATAATTTGCATGTCTCACGTATATTACGTCTTAAATGAAGAAGCAGTAAATTTTATAAAACAAGATGGCCGACAGTAAATTTTATAAAACAAGATGGCCGACACTGAAAACCAGAGCAGCAGTTGAGAAAGCAATGCCGTGGTGGGGGTAATATAATCAAAAGTCTCGACTTATGATTGGATATTTAAAGTATATCATACTTCGATATGACAAATAATTTGCATGTCTAACGTACGTCTTAAATGAAGAAGCAGTAAATTTTATAAAACAAGATGGCCGACACTGAAAACCAGAGCAGCAGTTGAGAAAGCAATGCCGTGGTCGGGGTAATATAATCAAAAGTCTCGACTTATGATTGGATATTTAAAGTATATCATACTTCGATATGACAAATAATTTGCATGTCTAACGTATATTACGTCTTAAATGAAGAAGCAGTAAATTTTATAAAACAAGATGGCCGACACTGAAAACCAGAGCAGCAGTTGAGAAAGCAATGCCGTTGTCGGGGTAATATAATCAAAAGTCTCGACTTATGATTGGATATTTAAAGTATATCATACATCGATATGACAAATAATTTGCATGTCTCACGTATATTACGTCTTAAATGAAGAAGCAGTAAATTTTATAAAACAAGATGGCCGACACAGTAAATTTTATAAAACAAGATGGCCGACACTGAAAACCAGAGCAGCAGTTGAGAAAGCAATGCCGTGGTTGGGGTAATATAATCAAAAGTCTCGACTTATGATTGGATATTTAAAGTATATCATACTTCGATATGACAAATAATTTGCATGTCTAACGTACGTCTTAAATGAAGAAGCAGTAAATTTTATAAAACAAGATGGCCGACACTGAAAACCAGAGCAGCAGTTGAGAAAGCAATGCCGTTGTCGGGTAATATAATCAAAAGTCTCGACTTATGATTGGATATTTAAAGTATATCATACATCGATATGACAAATAATTTGCATGTCTAACGTATATTACGTCTTAAATGAAGAAGCAGTAAATTTTATAAAACAAGATGGCCGACACAGTAAATTTTATAAAACAAGATGGCCGACACTGAAAACCAGAGCAGCAGTTGAGAAAGCAATGCCGTTGTCGGGTAATATAATCAAAAGTCTCGACTTATGATTGGATATTTAAAGTATATCATACATCGATATGACAAATAATTTGCATGTCTACGTATATTACGTCTTAAATGAAGAAGCAGTAAATTTT
Organism: Nasonia vitripennis; assembly: GCF_009193385.2. NCBI lineage: Eukaryota > Metazoa > Arthropoda > Insecta > Hymenoptera > Pteromalidae > Nasonia > Nasonia vitripennis. The sequence continues at coordinate 191,890 of NW_022279662.1, forward strand.
ATAAAACAAGATGGCCGACACAGTAAATTTTATAAAACAAGATGGCCGACACTGAAAACCAGAGCAGCAGTTGAGAAAGCAATGCCGTGGTTGGGGTAATATAATCAAAAGTCTCGACTTATGATTGGATATTTAAAGTATATCATACTTCGATATGACAAATAATTTGCATGTCTAACGTACGTCTTAAATGAAGAAGCAGTAAATTTTATAAAACAAGATGGCCGACACTGAAAACCAGAGCAGCAGTTGAGAAAGCAATGCCGTTGTCGGGGTAATATAATCAAAAGTCTCGACTTATGATTGGATATTTAAAGTATATCATACTTCGATATGACAAATAATTTGCATGTCTAACGTACGTCTTAAATGAAGAAGCAGTAAATTTTATAAAACAAGATGGCCGACACTGAAAACCAGAGCAGCAGTTGAGAAAGCAATGCCGTGGTCGGGGTAATATAATCAAAAGTCTCGACTTATGATTGGATATTTAAAGTATATCATACTTCGATATGACAAATAATTTGCATGTCTAACGTATATTACGTCTTAAATGAAGAAGCAGTAAATTTTATAAAACAAGATGGCCGACACTGAAAACCAGAGCAGCAGTTGAGAAAGCAATGCCGTTGTCGGGGTAATATAATCAAAAGTCTCGACTTATGATTGGATATTTAAAGTATATCATACATCGATATGACAAATAATTTGCATGTCTCACGTATATTACGTCTTAAATGAAGAAGCAGTAAATTTTATAAAAGAACACAGTAAATTTTATAAAACAAGATGGCCGACACTGAAAACCAGAGCAGCAGTTGAGAAAGCAATGCCGTGGTTGGGGTAATATAATCAAAAGTCTCGACTTATGATTGGATATTTAAAGTATATCATACTTCGATATGACAAATAATTTGCATGTCTAACGTACGTCTTAAATGAAGAAGCAGTAGTAAATTTTATAAAACAAGATGGCCGACACTGAAAACCAGAGCAGCAGTTGAGAAAGCAATGCCGTGTCGGGGTAATATAATCAAAAGTCTCGACTTATGATTGGATATTTAAAGTATATCATACTTCGATATGACAAATAATTTGCATGTCTAACGTATATTACGTCTTAAATGAAGAAGCAGTAAATTTATAAAACAAGATGGCCGACACTGAAAACAGAGCAGCAGTTGAGAAAGCAATGCCGTTGTCGGGGTAATATAATCAAAAGTCTCGACTTATGATTGGATATTTAAAGTATATCATACATCGATATGACAAATAATTTGCATGTCTCACGTATATTACGTCTTAAATGAAGAAGCAGTAAATTTTATAAAACAAGATGGGACACAGTAAATTTTATAAAACAAGATGGCCGACACTGAAAACCAGAGCAGCAGTTGAGAAAGCAATGCCGTGGTGGGGTAATATAATCAAAAGTCTCGACTTATGATTGGATATTTAAAGTATATCATACTTCGATATGACAAATAATTTGCATGTCTAACGTACGTCTTAAATGAAGAAGCAGTAAATTTTATAAAACAAGATGGCCGACACTGAAAACCAGAGCAGCAGTTGAGAAAGCAATGCCGTTGTCGGGGTAATATAATCAAAAGTCTCGACTTATGATTGGATATTTAAAGTATATCATACATCGATATGACAAATAATTTGCATGTCTCACGTATATTACGTCTTAAATGAAGAAGCAGTAAATTTTATAAAACAAGATGGCCGACACAGAAATTTTATAAAACAAGATGGCCGACACTGAAAACCAGAGCAGCAGTTGAGAAAGCAATGCCGTGGTTGGGTAATATAATCAAAAGTCTCGACTTATGATTGGATATTTAAAGTATATCATACTTCGATATGACAAATAATTTGCATGTCTAACGTACGTCTTAAATGAAGAAGCAGTAAATTTTATAAAACAAGATGGCCGACACTGAAAACCAGAGCAGCAGTTGAGAAAGCAATGCCGTTGTCGGGGTAATATAATCAAAAGTCTCGACTTATGATTGGATATTTAAAGTATATCATACATCGATATGACAAATAATTTGCATGTCTCACGTATATTACGTCTTAAATGAAGAAGCAGTAATTTTATAAAACAAGATGGACACAGTAAATTTTATAAAACAAGATGGCCGACACTGAAAACCAGAGCAGCAGTTGAGAAAGCAATGCCGTGGTCGGGGTAATATAATCAAAAGTCTCGACTTATGATTGGATATTTAAAGTATATCATACTTCGATATGACAAATAATTTGCATGTCTAACGTACGTCTTAAATGAAGAAGCAGTAAATTTTATAAAACAAGATGGCCGACACTGAAAACCAGAGCAGCAGTTGAGAAAGCAATGCCGTGGTCGGGGTAATATAATCAAAAGTCTCGACTTATGATTGGATATTTAAAGTATATCATACTTCGATATGACAAATAATTTGCATGTCTAACGTATATTACGTCTTAAATGAAGAAGCAGTAAATTTTATAAAACAAGATGGCCGACACTGAAAACGAGCAGCAGTTGAGAAAGCAATGCCGTTGTCGGGGTAATATAATCAAAAGTCTCGACTTATGATTGGATATTTAAAGTATATCATACATCGATATGACAAATAATTTGCATGTCTCACGTATATTACGTCTTAAATGAAGAAGCAGTAAATTTTATAAAACAAGATGGCCGACACAGTAAATTTTATAAAACAAGATGGCCGACACTGAAAACCAGAGCAGCAGTTGAGAAAGCAATGCCGTGGTTGGGGTAATATAATCAAAAGTCTCGACTTATGATTGGATATTTAAAGTATATCATACTTCGATATGACAAATAATTTGCATGTCTAACGTACGTCTTAAATGAAGAAGCAGTAAATTTTATAAAACAAGATGGCCGACACTGAAAACCAGAGCAGCAGTTGAGAAAGCAATGCCGTTGTCGGGGTAATATAATCAAAAGTCTCGACTTATGATTGGATATTTAAAGTATATCATACATCGATATGACAAATAATTTGCATGTCTAACGTATATTACGTCTTAAATGAAGAAGCAGTAAATTTTATAAAACAAGATGCCGACACAGTAAATTTTATAAAACAAGATGGCCGACACTGAAAACCAGAGCAGCAGTTGAGAAAGCAATGCCGTGGTGGGGTAATATAATCAAAAGTCTCGACTTATGATTGGATATTTAAAGTATATCATACTTCGATATGACAAATAATTTGCATGTCTAACGTACGTCTTAAATGAAGAAGCAGTAAATTTTATAAAACAAGATGGCCGACACTGAAAACCAGAGCAGCAGTTGAGAAAGCAATGCCGTTGTCGGGGTAATATAATCAAAAGTCTCGACTTATGATTGGATATTTAAAGTATATCATACTTCGATATGACAAATAATTTGCATGTCTAACGTATATTACGTCTTAAATGAAGAAGCAGTAAATTTTATAAAACAAGATGGCCGACACTGAAAACAGAGCAGCAGTTGAGAAAGCAATGCCGTTGTCGGGGTAATATAATCAAAAGTCTCGACTTATGATTGGATATTTAAAGTATATCATACTTCGATATGACAAATAATTTGCATGTCTAACGTATATTACGTCTTAAATGAAAAGCAGTAAATTTATAAAACAAGATGGCCGACACTGAAAACCAGAGCAGCAGTTGAGAAAGCAATGCCGTTGTCGGGGTAATATAATCAAAAGTCTCGACTTATGATTGGATATTTAAAGTATATCATACTTCGATATGACAAATAATTTGCATGTCTAACGTACGTCTTAAATGAAGAAGCAGTAAATTTTATAAAACAAGATGGCCGACACTGAAACCAGAGCAGCAGTTGAGAAAGCAATGCCGTGGTCGGGGTAATATAATCAAAAGTCTCGACTTATGATTGGATATTTAAAGTATATCATACTTCGATATGACAAATAATTTGCATGTCTAACGTATATTACGTCTTAAATGAAGAAGCAGTAAATTTATAAAACAAGATGGCCGACACTGAAAACCAGAGCAGCAGTTGAGAAAGCAATGCCGTTGTCGGGGTAATATAATCAAAAGTCTCGACTTATGATTGGATATTTAAAGTATATCATACATCGATATGACAAATAATTTGCATGTCTCACGTATATTACGTCTTAAATGAAGAAGCAGTAAATTTTATAAAACAAGATGGCCGACACAGTAATTTTATAAAACAAGATGGCCGACACTGAAAACCAGAGCAGCAGTTGAGAAAGCAATGCCGTGGTTGGGGTAATATAATCAAAAGTCTCGACTTATGATTGGATATTTAAAGTATATCATACTTCGATATGACAAATAATTTGCATGTCTAACGTACGTCTTAAATGAAGAAGCAGTAAATTTTATAAAACAAGATGGCCGACACTGAAAACCAGAGCAGCAGTTGAGAAAGCAATGCCGTGGTCGGGGTAATATAATCAAAAGTCTCGACTTATGATTGGATATTTAAAGTATATCATACTTCGATATGACAAATAATTTGCATGTCTAACGTACGTCTTAAATGAAGAAGCAGTAAATTTTATAAAACAAGATGCCGACACTGAAAACCAGAGCAGCAGTTGAGAAAGCAATGCCGTTGTCGGGGTAATATAATCAAAAGTCTCGACTTATGATTGGATATTTAAAGTATATCATACTTCGATATGACAAATAATTTGCATGTCTAACGTATATTACGTCTTAAATGAAGAAGCAGTAAATTTTATAAAACAAGATGGCCGACGCTGATAACACGAGCAGCAGTTGAGAAAGCAATGCCGTTGTCGGGGTAATATAATCAAAAGTCTCGACTTATGATTGGATATTTAAAGTATATCATACTTCGATATGACAAATAATTTGCATGTCTAACGTATATTACGTCTTAAATGAAAAGCAGTAAATTTTATAAAACAAGATGGCCGACACTGAAAACCAGAGCAGCAGTTGAGAAAGCAATGCCGTTGTCGGTAATATAATCAAAAGTCTCGACTTATGATTGGATATTTAAAGTATATCATACATCGATATGACAAATAATTTGCATGTCTAACGTATATTACGTCTTAAATGAAGAAGCAGTAAATTTTATAAAACAAGATGGCCGACACTGAAAACCAGAGCAGCAGTTGAGAAAGCAATGCCGTTGTCGGGTAATATAATCAAAAGTCTCGACTTATGATTGGATATTTAAAGTATATCATACTTCGATATGACAAATAATTTGCATGTCTAACGTACGTCTTAAATGAAGAAGCAGTAAATTTTATAAAACAAGATGGCCGACACTGAAAACCAGAGCAGCAGTTGAGAAAGCAATGCCGTGGTCGGGGTAATATAATCAAAAGTCTCGACTTATGATTGGATATTTAAAGTATATCATACTTCGATATGACAAATAATTTGCATGTCTAACGTATATTACGTCTTAAATGAAGAAGCAGTAAATTTTATAAAACAAGATGGCCGACACTGAAAACCAGAGCAGCAGTTGAGAAAGCAATGCCGTTGTCGGGGTAATATAATCAAAAGTCTCGACTTATGATTGGATATTTAAAGTATATCATACATCGATATGACAAATAATTTGCATGTCTCACGTATATTACGTCTTAAATGAAGAAGCAGTAAATTTTATAAAACAAGATGGCCGACACAGTAAATTTTATAAAACAAGATGGCCGACACTGAAAACCAGAGCAGCAGTTGAGAAAGCAATGCCGTGGTTGGGGTAATATAATCAAAAGTCTCGACTTATGATTGGATATTTAAAGTATATCATACTTCGATATGACAAATAATTTGCATGTCTAACGTACGTCTTAAATGAAGAAGCAGTAAATTTTATAAAACAAGATGGCCGACACTGAAACCAGAGCAGCAGTTGAGAAAGCAATGCCGTGGTCGGGGTAATATAATCAAAAGTCTCGACTTATGATTGGATATTTAAAGTATATCATACATCGATATGACAAATAATTTGCATGTCTACGTATATTACGTCTTAAATGAAAAGCAGTAAATTTTATAAAACAAGATGGCCGACACAGTAAATTTTATAAAACAAGATGGCCGACACTGAAAACCAGAGCAGCAGTTGAGAAAGCAATGCCGTGGTCGGGGTAATATAATCAAAAGTCTCGACTTATGATTGGATATTTAAAGTATATCATACTTCGATATGACAAATAATTTGCATGTCTAACGTACGTCTTAAATGAAGAAGCAGTAAATTTTATAAAACAAGATGGCCGACACTGAAAACCAGAGCAGCAGTTGAGAAAGCAATGCCGTGGTCGGGGTAATATAATCAAAAGTCTCGACTTATGATTGGATATTTAAAGTATATCATACTTCGATATGACAAATAATTTGCATGTCTAACGTATATTACGTCTTAAATGAAGAAGCAGTAAATTTTATAAAACAAGATGGCCGACACTGAAAACCAGAGCAGCAGTTGAGAAAGCAATGCCGTTGTCGGGGTAATATAATCAAAAGTCTCGACTTATGATTGGATATTTAAAGTATATCATACATCGATATGACAAATAATTTGCATGTCTCACGTATATTACGTCTTAAATGAAGAAGCAGTAAATTTTATAAAACAAGATGGCCGACACAGTAAATAAAACAAGATGCCGACACTGAAAACCAGAGCAGCAGTTGAGAAAGCAATGCCGTGGTTGGGGTAATATAATCAAAAGTCTCGACTTATGATTGGATATTTAAAGTATATCATACTTCGATATGACAAATAATTTGCATGTCTAACGTACGTCTTAAATGAAGAAGCAGTAAATTTTATAAAACAAGATGGCCGACACTGAAAACCAGAGCAGCAGTTGAGAAAGCAATGCCGTTGTCGGGTAATATAATCAAAAGTCTCGACTTATGATTGGATATTTAAAGTATATCATACATCGATATGACAAATAATTTGCATGTCTCACGTATATTACGTCTTAAATGAAGAAGCAGTAAATTTTATAAAACAAGATGGCCGACACAGTAAATTTTATAAAACAAGATGGCCGACACTGAAAACCAGAGCAGCAGTTGAGAAAGCAATGCCGTGGTTGGGTAATATAATCAAAAGTCTCGACTTATGATTGGATATTTAAAGTATATCATACTTCGATATGACAAATAATTTGCATGTCTAACGTACGTCTTAAATGAAGAAGCAGTAAATTTTATAAAACAAGATGGCCGACACTGAAAACCAGAGCAGCAGTTGAGAAAGCAATGCCGTTGTCGGGGTAATATAATCAAAAGTCTCGACTTATGATTGGATATTTAAAGTATATCATACTTCGATATGACAAATAATTTGCATGTCTAACGTATATTACGTCTTAAATGAAGAAGCAGTAAATTTTATAAAACAAGATGGCCGACACTGAAAACCAGAGCAGCAGTTGAGAAAGCAATGCCGTTGTCGGGTAATATAATCAAAAGTCTCGACTTATGATTGGATATTTAAAGTATATCATACATCGATATGACAAATAATTTGCATGTCTAACGTATATTACGTCTTAAATGAAAAGCAGTAAATTTTATAAAACAAGATGCCGACACTGAAAACCAGAGCAGCAGTTGAGAAAGCAATGCCGTTGTCGGGGTAATATAATCAAAAGTCTCGACTTATGATTGGATATTTAAAGTATATCATACTTCGATATGACAAATAATTTGCATGTCTAACGTACGTCTTAAATGAAGAAGCAGTAAATTTTATAAAACAAGATGGCCGACACTGAAAACCAGAGCAGCAGTTGAGAAAGCAATGCCGTGGTCGGGGTAATATAATCAAAAGTCTCGACTTATGATTGGATATTTAAAGTATATCATACTTCGATATGACAAATAATTTGCATGTCTAACGTATATTACGTCTTAAATGAAGAAGCAGTAAATTTTATAAAACAAGATGGCCGACACTGAAAACCAGAGCAGCAGTTGAGAAAGCAATGCCGTTGTCGGGGTAATATAATCAAAAGTCTCGACTTATGATTGGATATTTAAAGTATATCATACATCGATATGACAAATAATTTGCATGTCTCACGTATATTACGTCTTAAATGAAGAAGCAGTAAATTTATAAAACAAGATGGCCGACACAGTTTATAAAACAAGATGGCCGACACTGAAAACCAGAGCAGCAGTTGAGAAAGCAATGCCGTTGGTGGGGTAATATAATCAAAAGTCTCGACTTATGATTGGATATTTAAAGTATATCATACTTCGATATGACAAATAATTTGCATGTCTAACGTACGTCTTAAATGAAGAAGCAGTAAATTTTATAAAACAAGATGGCCGACACTGAAAACCAGAGCAGCAGTTGAGAAAGCAATGCCGTGGTTGGGGTAATATAATCAAAAGTCTCGACTTATGATTGGATATTTAAAGTATATCATACTTCGATATGACAAATAATTTGCATGTCTAACGTACGTCTTAAATGAAGAAGCAGTAAATTTTATAAAACAAGATGGCGACACTGAAAACCAGAGCAGCAGTTGAGAAAGCAATGCCGTTGTCGGGTAATATAATCAAAAGTCTCGACTTATGATTGGATATTTAAAGTATATCATACTTCGATATGACAAATAATTTGCATGTCTAACGTATATTACGTCTTAAATGAAAAGCAGTAAATTTTATAAAACAAGATGGCCGACACTGAAACAGAGCAGCAGTTGAGAAAGCAATGCCGTTGTCGGGTAATATAATCAAAAGTCTCGACTTATGATTGGATATTTAAAGTATATCATACTTCGATATGACAAATAATTTGCATGTCTAACGTATATTACGTCTTAAATGAAGAAGCAGTAAATTTTATAAAACAAGATGCCGACACTGAAAACCAGAGCAGCAGTTGAGAAAGCAATGCCGTTGTCGGGGTAATATAATCAAAAGTCTCGACTTATGATTGGATATTTAAAGTATATCATACATCGATATGACAAATAATTTGCATGTCTCACGTATATTACGTCTTAAATGAAGAAGCAGTAAATTTTATAAAACAAGATGCTCGACACTGAAAACCAGAGCAGCAGTTGAGAAAGCAATGCCGTTGTCGGGGTAATATAATCAAAAGTCTCGACTTATGATTGGATATTTAAAGTATATCATACTTCGATATGACAAATAATTTGCATGTCTAACGTATTACGTCTTAAATGAAGAAGCAGTAAATTTTATAAAACAAGATGGCCGACACTGAAAACCAGAGCAGCAGTTGAGAAAGCAATGCCGTGGTTGTCGGGGGTAATATAATCAAAAGTCTCGACTTATGATTGGATATTTAAAGTATATCATACTTCGATATGACAAATAATTTGCATGTCTAACGTATATTACGTCTTAAATGAAGAAGCAGTAAATTTTATAAAACAAGATGGCCGACACTGAAAACCAGAGCAGCAGTTGAGAAAGCAATGCCGTTGTCGGGGTAATATAATCAAAAGTCTCGACTTATGATTGGATATTTAAAGTATATCATACATCGATATGACAAATAATTTGCATGTCTCACGTATATTACGTCTTAAATGAAGAAGCAGTAAATTTATAAAACAAGATGGCCGACACAGTAAATTTTATAAAACAAGATGGCCGACACTGAAAACCAGAGCAGCAGTTGAGAAAGCAATGCCGTGGTGGGTAATATAATCAAAAGTCTCGACTTATGATTGGATATTTAAAGTATATCATACTTCGATATGACAAATAATTTGCATGTCTAACGTACGTCTTAAATGAAGAAGCAGTAAAATTTATAAAACAAGATGGCCGACACTGAAACCAGAGCAGCAGTTGAGAAAGCAATGCCGTGTTGGGGTAATATAATCAAAAGTCTCGACTTATGATTGGATATTTAAAGTATATCATACTTCGATATGACAAATAATTTGCATGTCTAACGTACGTCTTAAATGAAGAAGCAGTAAATTTTATAAAACAAGATGGCCGACACTGAAAACCAGAGCAGCAGTTGAGAAAGCAATGCCGTTGTCGGGGTAATATAATCAAAAGTCTCGACTTATGATTGGATATTTAAAGTATATCATACTTCGATATGACAAATAATTTGCATGTCTAACGTATATTACGTCTTAAATGAAAAGCAGTAAATTTTATAAAACAAGATGGCCGACACTGAAAACCAGAGCAGCAGTTGAGAAAGCAATGCCGTTGTCGGGGTAATATAATCAAAAGTCTCGACTTATGATTGGATATTTAAAGTATATCATACATCGATATGACAAATAATTTGCATGTCTAACGTATATTACGTCTTAAATGAAGAAGCAGTAAATTTTATAAAACAAGATGGCCGACACTGAAAACCAGAGCAGCAGTTGAGAAAGCAATGCCGTGGTCGGGGTAATATAATCAAAAGTCTCGACTTATGATTGGATATTTAAAGTATATCATACTTCGATATGACAAATAATTTGCATGTCTAACGTATATTACGTCTTAAGTGATAAAGCAGTAAATTTTATAAAACAAGATGCCGACACTGAAAACAGAGCAGCAGTTGAGAAAGCAATGCCGTTGTCGGGGTAATATAATCAAAAGTCTCGACTTATGATTGGATATTTAAAGTATATCTATCATACATCGATATGACAAATAATTTGCATGTCTCACGTATATTTACGTCTTAAATGAAGAAGCAGTAAATTTTAAAAACAACAAGATGCCGACACTGAAAACCAGAGCAGCAGTTGAGAAAGCAATGCCGTTGTCGGGGTAATATAATCAAAAGTCTCGACTTATGATTGGATATTTAAAGTATATCATACATCGATATGACAAATAATTTGCATGTCTCACGTATATTACGTCTTAAATGAAAAGCAGTAAATTTTATAAAACAAGATGGCCGACACTGAAAACAGAGCAGCAGTTGAGAAAGCAATGCCGTGGTCGGGGTAATATAATCAAAAGTCTCGACTTATGATTGGATATTTAAAGTATATCATACTTCGATATGACAAATAATTTGCATGTCTAACGTACGTCTTAAATGAAGAAGCAGTAAATTTTATAAAACAAGATGGCCGACACTGAAACCAGAGCAGCAGTTGAGAAAGCAATGCCGTTGTCGGGGTAATATAATCAAAAGTCTCGACTTATGATTGGATATTTAAAGTATATCATACTTCGATATGACAAATAATTTGCATGTCTAACGTATATTACGTCTTAAATGAAGAAGCAGTAAATTTTATAAAACAAGATGGCCGACACTGAAAACCAGAGCAGCAGTTGAGAAAGCAATGCCGTTGTCGGGGTAATATAATCAAAAGTCTCGACTTATGATTGGATATTTAAAGTATATCATACATCGATATGACAAATAATTTGCATGTCTCACGTATATTACGTCTTAAATGAAGAAGCAGTAAATTTTATAAAAAAGATGGCCGACACAGTAAATTTTATAAAACAAGATGGCCGACACTGAAAACCAGAGCAGCAGTTGAGAAAGCAATGCCGTGGTTGGGGTAATATAATCAAAAGTCTCGACTTATGATTGGATATTTAAAGTATATCATACTTCGATATGACAAATAATTTGCATGTCTAACGTACGTCTTAAATGAAGAAGCAGTAAATTTATAAAACAAGATGGCCGACACTGAAAACCAGAGCAGCAGTTGAGAAAGCAATGCCGTGGTTGGGGTAATATAATCAAAAGTCTCGACTTATGATTGGATATTTAAAGTATATCATACTTCGATATGACAAATAATTTGCATGTCTAACGTACGTCTTAAATGAAGAAGCAGTAAATTTTATAAAACAAGATGGCCGACACTGAAAACCAGAGCAGCAGTTGAGAAAGCAATGCCGTTGTCGGGGTAATATAATCAAAAGTCTCGACTTATGATTGGATATTTAAAGTATATCATACTTCGATATGACAAATAATTTGCATGTCTAACGTATATTACGTCTTAAATGAAAAGCAGTAAATTTTATAAAACAAGATGGCCGACACTGAAAACCAGAGCAGCAGTTGAGAAAGCAATGCCGTTGTCGGGTAATATAATCAAAAGTCTCGACTTATGATTGGATATTTAAAGTATATCATACTTCGATATGACAAATAATTTGCATGTCTAACGTACGTCTTAAATGAAGAAGCAGTAAATTTTATAAAACAAGATGGCCGACACTGAAAACCAGAGCAGCAGTTGAGAAAGCAATGCCGTTGTCGGGGTAATATAATCAAAAGTCTCGACTTATGATTGGATATTTAAAGTATATCATACATCGATATGACAAATAATTTGCATGTCTCACGTATATTACGTCTTAAATGAAGAAGCAGTAAATTTTATAAAACAAGATGGCCGACACAATAAATTTTATAAAACAAGATGGCCGACACTGAAAACCAGAGCAGCAGTTGAGAAAGCAATGCCGTGGTTGGGGTAATATAATCAAAAGTCTCGACTTATGATTGGATATTTAAAGTATATCATACTTCGATATGACAAATAATTTGCATGTCTAACGTACGTCTTAAATGAAGAAGCAGTAAATTTTATAAAACAAGATGGCCGACACTGAAAACCAGAGCAGCAGTTGAGAAAGCAATGCCGTTGTCGGGGTAATATAATCAAAAGTCTCGACTTATGATTGGATATTTAAAGTATATCATACATCGATATGACAAATAATTTGCATGTCTCACGTATATTACGTCTTAAATGAAGAAGCAGTAAATTTTATAAAACAAGATGGCCGACACAGTAAATTTTATAAAACAAGATGGCCGACACTGAAAACCAGAGCAGCAGTTGAGAAAGCAATGCCGTGGTTGGGGTAATATAATCAAAAGTCTCGACTTATGATTGGATATTTAAAGTATATCATACTTCGATATGACAAATAATTTGCATGTCTAACGTACGTCTTAAATGAAGAAGCAGTAAATTTTATAAAACAAGATGGCGACACTGAAAACCAGAGCAGCAGTTGAGAAAGCAATGCCGTGTCGGGGTAATATAATCAAAAGTCTCGACTTATGATTGGATATTTAAAGTATATCATACTTCGATATGACAAATAATTTGCATGTCTAACGTACGTCTTAAATAAAGAAGCAGTAAATTTTATAAAACAAGATGGCCGACACTGAAAACCAGAGCAGCAGTTGAGAAAGCAATGCCGTTGTCGGGGTAATATAATCAAAAGTCTCGACTTATGATTGGATATTTAAAGTATATCATACTTCGATATGACAAATAATTTGCATGTCTAACGTAATTACGTCTTAAATGAAGAAGCAGTAAATTTTATAAAACAAGATGGCCGACACTGAAAACCAGAGCAGCAGTTGAGAAAGCAATGCCGTGGTCGGGGTAATATAATCAAAAGTCTCGACTTATGATTGGATATTTAAAGTATATCATACTTCGATATGACAAATAATTTGCATGTCTAACGTATACGTCTTAAATGAAGAAGCAGTAAATTTTATAAAACAAGATGGCCGACACTGAAAACCAGAGCAGCAGTTGAGAAAGCAATGCCGTGGTTGGGTAATATAATCAAAAGTCTCGACTTATGATTGGATATTTAAAGTATATCATACTTCGATATGACAAATAATTTGCATGTCTAACGTACGTCTTAAATGAAGAAGCAGTAAATTTTATAAAACAAGATGGCCGACACTGAAAACCAGAGCAGCAGTTGAGAAAGCAATGCCGTTGTCGGGGTAATATAATCAAAAGTCTCGACTTATGATTGGATATTTAAAGTATATCATACTTCGATATGACAAATAAATTTGCATGTCTCACGTATATTACGTCTTAAATGAGAAGCAGTAAATTTTATAAACAAGATGGCGACACAGTAAATTTTATAAAAAAGATGGCCGACACTGAAAACCAGAGCAGCAGTTGAGAAAGCAATGCCGTGGTTGGGGTAATATAATCAAAAGTCTCGACTTATGATTGGATATTTAAAGTATATCATACTTCGATATGACAAATAATTTGCATGTCTAACGTACGTCTTAAATGAAGAAGCAGTAAATTTTATAAAACAAGATGGCCGACACTGAAAACCAGAGCAGCAGTTGAGAAAGCAATGCCGTGGTTGGGGTAATATAATCAAAAGTCTCGACTTATGATTGGATATTTAAAGTATATCATACTTCGATATGACAAATAATTTGCATGTCTAACGTACGTCTTAAATGAAGAAGCAGTAAATTTTATAAAACAAGATGGCGACACTGAAAAACCAGAGCAGCAGTTGAGAAAGCAATGCCGTGGTCGGGTAATATAATCAAAAGTCTCGACTTATGATTGGATATTTAAAGTATATCATACTTCGATATGACAAATAATTTGCATGTCTAACGTATACGTCTTAAATGAAGAAGCAGTAAATTTTATAAAACAAGATGCCGACACTGAAAACCAGAGCAGCAGTTGAGAAAGCAATGCCGTTGTCGGGGTAATATAATCAAAAGTCTCGACTTATGATTGGATATTAAAGTATATCATACTTCGATATGACAAATAATTTGCATGTCTAACGTATATTACGTCTTAAATGAAGAAGCAGTAAATTTATAAAACAAGATGGCCGACACTGAAAACCAGAGCAGCAGTTGAGAAAGCAATGCCGTGGTCGGGGTAATATAATCAAAAGTCTCGACTTATGATTGGATATTTAAAGTATATCATACTTCGATATGACAAAATATTTTGCATGTCTACGTATATTACGTCTTAAATGAAGAAGCAGTAAATTTTATAAAACAAGATGGCCGACACTGAAACCAGAGCAGCAGTTGAGAAAGCAATGCCGTTGTCGGGTAATATAATCAAAAGTCTCGACTTATGATTGGATATTTAAAGTATATCATACTTCGATATGACAAATAATTTGCATGTTCACGTATATTACGTCTTAAATGAAGAAGCAGTAA
Organism: Nasonia vitripennis; assembly: GCF_009193385.2. Lineage (NCBI taxonomy): Eukaryota > Metazoa > Arthropoda > Insecta > Hymenoptera > Pteromalidae > Nasonia > Nasonia vitripennis. Next base: position 206,921 of record NW_022279662.1, read on the forward strand.
ATTTATAAAACAAGATGGCGACACAGTAATTTTATAAAACAAGATGGCGACACTGAAAACGAGCAGCAGTTGAGAAAGCAATGCCGTGGTTGGGGTAATATAATCAAAAGTCTCGACTTATGATTGGATATTTAAAGTATATCATACTTCGATATGACAAATAATTGCATTGTGTCTAACGTACGTCTTAAAAAGAAGCAGTAAATTTTATAAAACAAGATGGCCGACACTGAAAACCAGAGCAGCAGTTGAGAAGCAATGCCGTTGTGGGGTAATATAATCAAAAGTCTCGACTTATGATTGGATATTTAAAGTATATCATACTTCGATATGACAAATAATTTGCATGTCTAACGTACGTCTTAAATGAAGAAGCAGTAAATTTTATAAAACAAGATGGCCGACACTGAAACCAGAGCAGCAGTTGAGAAAGCAATGCCGTGGTCGGGGTAATATAATCAAAAGTCTCGACTTATGATTGGATATTTAAAGTATATCATACTTCGATATGACAAAATAATTTGCATGTCTTAACGTACGTCTTAAATGAAGAAGCAGTAAATTTTATAAACAAGATGGCCGACACTGAAAACAGAGCAGCAGTTGAGAAAGCAATGCCGTTGTCGGGTAATATATCAAAAGTCTCGACTTATGATTGGATATTTAAAGTATATCATACATCGATATGACAAATAATTTGCATGTCTAACGTATATTACGTCTTAAATGAAGAAGCAGTAATTTTATAAAACAAGATGGCCGACACTGAAAACCAGAGCAGCAGTTGAGAAAGCAATGCCGTGGTCGGGGTAATATAATCAAAAGTCTCGACTTATGATTGGATATTTAAAGTATATCATACTTCGATATGACAAATAATTTGCATGTCTAACGTATATTACGTCTTAAATGAAGAAGCAGTAAATTTTATAAAACAAGATGGCCGACACTGAAAACCAGAGCAGCAGTTGAGAAAGCAATGCCGTTGTCGGGTAATATAATCAAAAGTCTCGACTTATGATTGGATATTTAAAGTATATCATACATCGATATGACAATAATTTGCATGTCTCACGTATATTTCTTAAATGAAGAAGCAGTAAATTTTATAAAACAAGATGGCCGACACAGTAAATTTTATAAAACAAGATGCCGACACTGAAAACCAGAGCAGCAGTTGAGAAAGCATGCCGTGGTTGGGGTAATATAATCAAAAGTCTCGACTTATGATTGGATATTTAAAGTATATCATACTTCGATATGACAAATAATTTGCATGTCTAACGTACGTCTTAAATGAAGAAGCAGTAAATTTTATAAAACAAGATGGCCGACACTGAAAACCAGAGCAGCAGTTGAGAAAGCAATGCCGTTGTCGGGTAATATAATCAAAAGTCTCGACTTATGATTGGATATTTAAAGTATATCATACTTCGATATGACAAATAATTTGCATGTCTAACGTACGTCTTAAATGAAGAAGCAGTAAATTTATAAAACAAGATGGCCGACACTGAAAACCAGAGCAGCAGTTGAGAAAGCAATGCCGTGGTCGGGGTAATATAATCAAAAGTCTCGACTTATGATTGGATATTTAAAGTATATCATACTTCGATATGACAAATAATTTGCATGTCTAACGTACGTCTTAAATGAAGAAGCAGTAAATTTTATAAAACAAGATGGCCGACACTGAAAACAGAGCAGCAGTTGAGAAAGCAATGCCGTTGTCGGGTAATATCAAAAGTCTCGACTTATGATTGGATATTTAAAGTATATCATACTTCGATATGACAAATAATTTGCATGTCTAACGTATATTACGTCTTAAATGAAGAAGCAGTAAATTTTATAAAACAAGATGGCCGACACTGAAACAGAGCAGCAGTTGAGAAAGCAATGCCGTTGTCGGGTAATATAATCAAAAGTCTCGACTTATGATTGGATATTTAAAGTATATCATACTTCGATATGACAAATAATTTGCATGTCTAACGTATATTACGTCTTAAATGAAGAAGCAGTAAATTTTATAAAACAAGATGGCCGACACTGAAAACCAGAGCAGCAGTTGAGAAAGCAATGCCGTTGTCGGGGTAATATAATCAAAAGTCTCGAATTATGATTGGATATTTAAAGTATATCATACATCGATATGACAAATAATTTGCATGTCTAACGTATATTACGTCTTATGAAGAAGCAGTAAATTTTAAAACAAGATGGCCGACACAGTAAATTTTATAAAACAAGATGGCCGACACTGAAAACCAGAGCAGCAGTTGAGAAAGCAATGCCGTGGTTGGGGTAATATAATCAAAAGTCTCGACTTATGATTGGATATTTAAAGTATATCATACTTCGATATGACAAATAATTTGCATGTCTAACGTACGTCTTAAATGAAGAAGCAGTAAATTTTATAAAACAAGATGGCCGACACTGAAAACCAGAGCAGCAGTTGAGAAAGCAATGCCGTGGTTGGGTAATATAATCAAAAGTCTCGACTTATGATTGGATATTTAAAGTATATCATACTTCGATATGACAAATAATTTGCATGTCTAACGTATATTACGTCTTAAATGAAGAAGCAGTAAATTTTATAAAACAAGATGGCCGACACTGAAAACCAGAGCAGCAGTTGAGAAAGCAATGCCGTTGTCGGGGTAATATAATCAAAAGTCTCGAATTATGATTGGATATTTAAAGTATATCATACATCGATATGACAAATAATTTGCATGTCTCACGTATATTACGTCTTAAATGAAGAAGCAGTAAATTTTATAAAACAAGATGGCCGACACAGTAAATTTTATAAAACAAGATGGCCGACACTGAAAACCAGAGCAGCAGTTGAGAAAGCAATGCCGTGGTTGGGGTAATATAATCAAAAGTCTCGACTTATGATTGGATATTTAAAGTATATCATACTTCGATATGACAAATAATTTGCATGTCTAACGTACGTCTTAAATGAAGAAGCAGTAAATTTTATAAAACAAGATGGCCGACACTGAAAACCAGAGCAGCAGTTGAGAAAGCAATGCCGTTGTCGGGGTAATATAATCAAAAGTCTCGACTTATGATTGGATATTTAAAGTATATCATACTTCGATATGACAAATAATTTGCATGTCTAACGTACGTCTTAAATGAAGAAGCAGTAAATTTTATAAAACAAGATGGCCGACACTGAAAACCAGAGCAGCAGTTGAGAAAGCAATGCCGTGGTCGGGGTAATATAATCAAAAGTCTCGACTTATGATTGGATATTTAAAGTATATCATACTTCGATATGACAAATAATTTGCATGTCTAACGTACGTCTTAAATGAAGAAGCAGTAAATTTTATAAAACAAGATGGCCGACACTGAAAACCAGAGCAGCAGTTGAGAAAGCAATGCCGTTGTCGGGGTAATATAATCAAAAGTCTCGACTTATGATTGGATATTTAAAGTATATCATACTTCGATATGACAAATAATTTGCATGTCTAACGTATATTACGTCTTAAATGAAGAAGCAGTAAATTTTATAAAACAAGATGGCCGACACTGAAAACCAGAGCAGCAGTTGAGAAAGCAATGCCGTTGTCGGGGTAATATAATCAAAAGTCTCGACTTATGATTGGATATTTAAAGTATATCATACTTCGATATGACAAATAATTTGCATGTCTAACGTATATTACGTCTTAAATGAAGAAGCAGTAAATTTTATAAAACAAGATGGCCGACACTGAAAACCAGAGCAGCAGTTGAGAAAGCAATGCCGTGGTCGGGGTAATATAATCAAAAGTCTCGACTTATGATTGGATATTTAAAGTATATCATACTTCGATATGACAAATAATTTGCATGTCTAACGTATATTACGTCTTAAATGAAGAAGCAGTAAATTTTATAAAACAAGATGGCCGACACTGAAAACCAGAGCAGCAGTTGAGAAAGCAATGCCGTTGTCGGGGTAATATAATCAAAAGTCTCGACTTATGATTGGATATTTAAAGTATATCATACTTCGATATGACAAATAATTTGCATGTCTCACGTATATTACGTCTTAAATGAAGAAGCAGTAAATTTTATAAAACAAGATGGCGACACAGTAAATTTTAAAAACAAGATGGCCGACACTGAAAACCAGAGCAGCAGTTGAGAAAGCAATGCCGTGGTTGGGGTAATATAATCAAAAGTCTCGACTTATGATTGGATATTTAAAGTATATCATACTTCGATATGACAAATAATTTGCATGTCTAACGTACGTCTTAAATGAAGAAGCAGTAAATTTTATAAAACAAGATGGCCGACACTGAAAACCAGAGCAGCAGTTGAGAAAGCAATGCCGTTGTCGGGGTAATATAATCAAAAGTCTCGACTTATGATTGGATATTTAAAGTATATCATACTTCGATATGACAAATAATTTGCATGTCTAACGTACGTCTTAAATGAAGAAGCAGTAAATTTTATAAAACAAGATGGCCGACACTGAAAACCAGAGCAGCAGTTGAGAAAGCAATGCCGTGGTCGGGGTAATATAATCAAAAGTCTCGACTTATGATTGGATATTTAAAGTATATCATACTTCGATATGACAAATAATTTGCATGTCTAACGTACGTCTTAAATGAAGAAGCAGTAAATTTTATAAAACAAGATGGCCGACACTGAAAACCAGAGCAGCAGTTGAGAAAGCAATGCCGTTGTCGGGGTAATATAATCAAAAGTCTCGACTTATGATTGGATATTTAAAGTATATCATACTTCGATATGACAAATAATTTGCATGTCTAACGTATATTACGTCTTAAATGAAGAAGCAGTAAATTTTATAAAACAAGATGGCCGACACTGAAAACCAGAGCAGCAGTTGAGAAAGCAATGCCGTTGTCGGGGTAATATAATCAAAAGTCTCGACTTATGATTGGATATTTAAAGTATATCATACTTCGATATGACAAATAATTTGCATGTCTAACGTATATTACGTCTTAAATGAAGAAGCAGTAAATTTTATAAAACAAGATGGCCGACACTGAAAACCAGAGCAGCAGTTGAGAAAGCAATGCCGTTGTCGGGGTAATATAATCAAAAGTCTCGAATTATGATTGGATATTTAAAGTATATCATACATCGATATGACAAATAATTTGCATGTCTCACGTATATTACGTCTTAAATGAAGAAGCAGTAAATTTTATAAAACAAGATGGCCGACACAGTAAATTTTATAAAACAAGATGGCCGACACTGAAAACCAGAGCAGCAGTTGAGAAAGCAATGCCGTGGTTGGGGTAATATAATCAAAAGTCTCGACTTATGATTGGATATTTAAAGTATATCATACTTCGATATGACAAATAATTTGCATGTCTAACGTACGTCTTAAATGAAGAAGCAGTAAATTTTATAAAACAAGATGGCCGACACTGAAAACACGAGCAGCAGTTGAGAAAGCAATGCCGTTGTCGGGTAATATAATCAAAAGTCTCGACTTATGATTGGATATTTAAAGTATATCATACTTCGATATGACAAATAATTTGCATGTCTAACGTACGTCTTAAATGAAGAAGCAGTAAATTTTATAAAACAAGATGGCCGACACTGAAAACCAGAGCAGCAGTTGAGAAAGCAATGCCGTGGTCGGGGTAATATAATCAAAAGTCTCGACTTATGATTGGATATTTAAAGTATATCATACTTCGATATGACAAATAATTTGCATGTCTAACGTACGTCTTAAATGAAGAAGCAGTAAATTTTATAAAACAAGATGGCCGACACTGAAACCAGAGCAGCAGTTGAGAAAGCAATGCCGTGGTCGGGGTAATATAATCAAAAGTCTCGACTTATGATTGGATATTTAAAGTATATCATACTTCGATATGACAAATAATTTGCATGTCTAACGTATATTACGTCTTAAATGAAGAAGCAGTAAATTTTATAAAACAAGATGGCCGACACTGAAAACCAGAGCAGCAGTTGAGAAAGCAATGCCGTTGTCGGGGTAATATAATCAAAAGTCTCGACTTATGATTGGATATTTAAAGTATATCATACTTCGATATGACAAATAATTTGCATGTCTAACGTATATTACGTCTTAAATGAAGAAGCAGTAAATTTTATAAAACAAGATGGCCGACACTGAAAACCAGAGCAGCAGTTGAGAAAGCAATGCCGTTGTCGGGGTAATATAATCAAAAGTCTCGACTTATGATTGGATATTTAAAGTATATCATACTCGATATGACAAATAATTTGCATGTCTCACGTATATTACGTCTTAAATGAAGAAGCAGTAAATTTTATAAAACAAGATGGCCAGTAAATTTTATAAAAAGATGGCCGACACTGAAAACCAGAGCAGCAGTTGAGAAAGCAATGCCGTGGTTGGGGTAATATAATCAAAAGTCTCGACTTATGATTGGATATTTAAAGTATATCATACTTCGATATGACAAATAATTTGCATGTCTAACGTACGTCTTAAATGAAGAAGCAGTAAATTTTATAAAACAAGATGGCCGACACTGAAAACCAGAGCAGCAGTTGAGAAAGCAATGCCGTGGTCGGGGTAATATAATCAAAAGTCTCGACTTATGATTGGATATTTAAAGTATATCATACTTCGATATGACAAATAATTTGCATGTCTAACGTATATTACGTCTTAAATGAAGAAGCAGTAAATTTTATAAAACAAGATGGCCGACACTGAAAACCAGAGCAGCAGTTGAGAAAGCAATGCCGTTGTCGGGGTAATATAATCAAAAGTCTCGACTTATGATTGGATATTTAAAGTATATCATACATCGATATGACAAATAATTTGCATGTCTACGTATATTACGTCTTAAATGAAGAAGCAGTAAATTTTATAAAACAAGATGGCCGAACAGTAAATTTTATAAAACAAGATGGCCGACACTGAAAACCAGAGCAGCAGTTGAGAAAGCAATGCCGTGGTCGGGGTAATATAATCAAAAGTCTCGACTTATGATTGGATATTTAAAGTATATCATACTTCGATATGACAAATAATTTGCATGTCTAACGTACGTCTTAAATGAAGAAGCAGTAAATTTTATAAAACAAGATGGCCGACACTGAAAACCAGAGCAGCAGTTGAGAAAGCAATGCCGTTCGGGGTAATATAATCAAAAGTCTCGACTTATGATTGGATATTTAAAGTATATCATACTTCGATATGACAAATAATTTGCATGTCTAACGTACGTCTTAAATGAAGAAGCAGTAAATTTTATAAAACAAGATGGCCGACACTGAAAACCAGAGCAGCAGTTGAGAAAGCAATGCCGTGGTCGGGGTAATATAATCAAAAGTCTCGACTTATGATTGGATATTTAAAGTATATCATACTTCGATATGACAAATAATTTGCATGTCTAACGTACGTCTTAAATGAAGAAGCAGTAAATTTTATAAAACAAGATGGCCGACACTGAAAACCAGAGCAGCAGTTGAGAAAGCAATGCCGTGGTCGGGGTAATATAATCAAAAGTCTCGACTTATGATTGGATATTTAAAGTATATCATACTTCGATATGACAAATAATTTGCATGTCTAACGTACGTCTTAAATGAAGAAGCAGTAAATTTTATAAAACAAGATGGCCGACACTGAAAACCAGAGCAGCAGTTGAGAAAGCAATGCCGTTGTCGGGGTAATATAATCAAAAGTCTCGACTTATGATTGGATATTTAAAGTATATCATACTTCGATATGACAAATAATTTGCATGTCTAACGTATATTACGTCTTAAATGAAGAAGCAGTAAATTTTATAAAACAAGATGGCCGACACTGAAAACCAGAGCAGCAGTTGAGAAAGCAATGCCGTTGGTCGGGTAATATAATCAAAAGTCTCGACTTATGATTGGATATTTAAAGTATATCATACTTCGATATGACAAATAATTTGCATGTCTAACGTATATTACGTCTTAAATGAAGAAGCAGTAAATTTTATAAAACAAGATGGCCGACACTGAAAACCAGAGCAGCAGTTGAGAAAGCAATGCCGTTGTCGGGGTAATATAATCAAAAGTCTCGACTTATGATTGGATATTTAAAGTATATCATACATCGATATGACAAATAATTTGCATGTCTAACGTATATTACGTCTTAAATGAAGAAGCAGTAAATTTTATAAAACAAGATGGCCGACACAGTAAATTTTATAAAACAAGATGGCCGACACTGAAAACCAGAGCAGCAGTTGAGAAAGCAATGCCGTGGTTGGGGTAATATAATCAAAAGTCTCGACTTATGATTGGATATTTAAAGTATATCATACTTCGATATGACAAATAATTTGCATGTCTAACGTACGTCTTAAATGAAGAAGCAGTAAATTTTATAAAACAAGATGGCCGACACTGAAAACCAGAGCAGCAGTTGAGAAAGCAATGCCGTGGTCGGGGTAATATAATCAAAAGTCTCGACTTATGATTGGATATTTAAAGTATATCATACTTCGATATGACAAATAATTTGCATGTCTAACGTATATTACGTCTTAAATGAAGAAGCAGTAAATTTTATAAAACAAGATGGCCGACACTGAAAACCAGAGCAGCAGTTGAGAAAGCAATGCCGTTGTCGGGGTAATATAATCAAAAGTCTCGACTTATGATTGGATATTTAAAGTATATCATACATCGATATGACAAATAATTTGCATGTCTAACGTATATTACGTCTTAAATGAAGAAGCAGTAAATTTTATAAAACAAGATGGCGACACAGTAAATTTTATAAAACAAGATGGCCGACACTGAAAACCAGAGCAGCAGTTGAGAAAGCAATGCCGTTGTCGGGGTAATATAATCAAAAGTCTCGACTTATGATTGGATATTTAAAGTATATCATACTTCGATATGACAAATAATTTGCATGTCTCACGTATATTACGTCTTAAATGAAGAAGCAGTAAATTTTATAAAACAAGATGGCCGACACAGTAAATTTTATAAAACAAGATGGCCGACACTGAAAACCAGAGCAGCAGTTGAGAAAGCAATGCCGTGGTTGGGGTAATATAATCAAAAGTCTCGACTTATGATTGGATATTTAAAGTATATCATACTTCGATATGACAAATAATTTGCATGTCTAACGTACGTCTTAAATGAAGAAGCAGTAAATTTTATAAAACAAGATGGCCGACACTGAAAACCAGAGCAGCAGTTGAGAAAGCAATGCCGTGGTCGGGGTAATATAATCAAAAGTCTCGACTTATGATTGGATATTTAAAGTATATCATACATCGATATGACAAATAATTTGCATGTCTCACGTATATTACGTCTTAAATGAAGAAGCAGTAAATTTTATAAAACAAGATGGCCGACACAGTAAATTTTATAAAACAAGATGGCGACACTGAAAACCAGAGCAGCAGTTGAGAAAGCAATGCCGTGGTGGGGTAATATAATCAAAAGTCTCGACTTATGATTGGATATTTAAAGTATATCATACTTCGATATGACAAATAATTTGCATGTCTAACGTACGTCTTAAATGAAGAAGCAGTAAATTTTATAAAACAAGATGGCCGACACTGAAAACCAGAGCAGCAGTTGAGAAAGCAATGCCGTGGTCGGGGTAATATAATCAAAAGTCTCGACTTATGATTGGATATTTAAAGTATATCATACTTCGATATGACAAATAATTTGCATGTCTAACGTATATTACGTCTTAAATGAAGAAGCAGTAAATTTTATAAAACAAGATGGCCGACACTGAAAACCAGAGCAGCAGTTGAGAAAGCAATGCCGTTGTCGGGGTAATATAATCAAAAGTCTCGACTTATGATTGGATATTTAAAGTATATCATACTTCGATATGACAAATAATTTGCATGTCTAACGTATATTACGTCTTAAATGAAGAAGCAGTAAATTTTATAAAACAAGATGGCCGACACAGTAAATTTATAAAACAAGATGGCCGACACTGAAAACCAGAGCAGCAGTTGAGAAAGCAATGCCGTTGTCGGGGTAATATAATCAAAAGTCTCGACTTATGATTGGATATTTAAAGTATATCATACTTCGATATGACAAATAATTTGCATGTCTCACGTATATTACGTCTTAAATGAAGAAGCAGTAAATTTTATAAAACAAGATGGCCGACACAGTAAATTTTATAAAACAAGATGGCCGACACTGAAAACCAGAGCAGCAGTTGAGAAAGCAATGCCGTGGTTGGGGTAATATAATCAAAAGTCTCGACTTATGATTGGATATTTAAAGTATATCATACTTCGATATGACAAATAATTTGCATGTCTAACGTACGTCTTAAATGAAGAAGCAGTAAATTTTATAAAACAAGATGGCCGACACTGAAAACCAGAGCAGCAGTTGAGAAAGCAATGCCGTTGTCGGGGTAATATAATCAAAAGTCTCGACTTATGATTGGATATTTAAAGTATATCATACATCGATATGACAAATAATTTGCATGTCTCACGTATATTACGTCTTAAATGAAGAAGCAGTAAATTTTATAAAACAAGATGGCCGACACAGTAAATTTTATAAAACAAGATGGCCGACACTGAAAACCAGAGCAGCAGTTGAGAAAGCAATGCCGTGGTTGGGGTAATATAATCAAAAGTCTCGACTTATGATTGGATATTTAAAGTATATCATACTTCGATATGACAAATAATTTGCATGTCTAACGTACGTCTTAAATGAAGAAGCAGTAAATTTTATAAAACAAGATGGCCGACACTGAAAACCAGAGCAGCAGTTGAGAAAGCAATGCCGTGGTTGGGGTAATATAATCAAAAGTCTCGACTTATGATTGGATATTTAAAGTATATCATACTTCGATATGACAAATAATTTGCATGTCTAACGTACGTCTTAAATGAAGAAGCAGTAAATTTTATAAAACAAGATGGCCGACACTGAAAACCAGAGCAGCAGTTGAGAAAGCAATGCCGTGGTCGGGGTAATATAATCAAAAGTCTCGACTTATGATTGGATATTTAAAGTATATCATACTTCGATATGACAAATAATTTGCATGTCTAACGTACGTCTTAAATGAAGAAGCAGTAAATTTTATAAAACAAGATGGCCGACACTGAAAACCAGAGCAGCAGTTGAGAAAGCAATGCCGTTGTCGGGGTAATATAATCAAAAGTCTCGACTTATGATTGGATATTTAAAGTATATCATACATCGATATGACAAATAATTTGCATGTCATACGTATATTACGTCTTAAATGAAGAAGCAGTAAATTTTATAAAACAAGATGGCCGACACAGTAAATTTTATAAAACAAGATGGCCGACACTGAAAACCAGAGCAGCAGTTGAGAAAGCAATGCCGTGGTTGGGGTAATATAATCAAAAGTCTCGACTTATGATTGGATATTTAAAGTATATCATACTTCGATATGACAAATAATTTGCATGTCTAACGTACGTCTTAAATGAAGAAGCAGTAAATTTTATAAAACAAGATGGCCGACACTGAAAACCAGAGCAGCAGTTGAGAAAGCAATGCCGTGGTCGGGGTAATATAATCAAAAGTCTCGACTTATGATTGGATATTTAAAGTATATCATACTTCGATATGACAAATAATTTGCATGTCTAACGTACGTCTTAAATGAAGAAGCAGTAAATTTTATAAAACAAGATGGCCGACACTGAAAACCAGAGCAGCAGTTGAGAAAGCAATGCCGTGGTCGGGGTAATATAATCAAAAGTCTCGACTTATGATTGGATATTTAAAGTATATCATACTTCGATATGACAAATAATTTGCATGTCTAACGTACGTCTTAAATGAAGAAGCAGTAAATTTTATAAAACAAGATGGCCGACACTGAAAACCAGAGCAGCAGTTGAGAAAGCAATGCCGTTGTCGGGGTAATATAATCAAAAGTCTCGACTTATGATTGGATATTTAAAGTATATCATACTTCGATATGACAAATAATTTGCATGTCTAACGTATATTACGTCTTAAATGAAGAAGCAGTAAATTTTATAAAACAAGATGGCCGACACTGAAAACCAGAGCAGCAGTTGAGAAAGCAATGCCGTGGTCGGGGTAATATAATCAAAAGTCTCGACTTATGATTGGATATTTAAAGTATATCATACTTCGATATGACAAATAATTTGCATGTCTAACGTATATTACGTCTTAAATGAAGAAGCAGTAAATTTTATAAAACAAGATGGCCGACACTGAAAACCAGAGCAGCAGTTGAGAAAGCAATGCCGTTGTCGGGGTAATATAATCAAAAGTCTCGACTTATGATTGGATATTTAAAGTATATCATACTTCGATATGACAAATAATTTGCATGTCTCACGTATATTACGTCTTAAATGAAGAAGCAGTAAATTTTATAAAACAAGATGGCCGACACAGTAATTTTATAAACAAGATGGCCGACACTGAAAACCAGAGCAGCAGTTGAGAAAGCAATGCCGTGGTCGGGGTAATATAATCAAAAGTCTCGACTTATGATTGGATATTTAAAGTATATCATACTTCGATATGACAAATAATTTGCATGTCTAACGTACGTCTTAAATGAAGAAGCAGTAAATTTTATAAAACAAGATGGCCGACACTGAAAACCAGAGCAGCAGTTGAGAAAGCAATGCCGTGGTCGGGGTAATATAATCAAAAGTCTCGACTTATGATTGGATATTTAAAGTATATCATACTTCGATATGACAAATAATTTGCATGTCTAACGTACGTCTTAAATGAAGAAGCAGTAAATTTTATAAAACAAGATGGCCGACACTGAAAACCAGAGCAGCAGTTGAGAAAGCAATGCCGTTGTCGGGGTAATATAATCAAAAGTCTCGACTTATGATTGGATATTTAAAGTATATCATACTTCGATATGACAAATAATTTGCATGTCTAACGTATATTACGTCTTAAATGAAGAAGCAGTAAATTTTATAAAACAAGATGGCCGACACTGAAAACCAGAGCAGCAGTTGAGAAAGCAATGCCGTTGTCGGGGTAATATAATCAAAAGTCTCGACTTATGATTGGATATTTAAAGTATATCATACTTCGATATGACAAATAATTTGCATGTCTAACGTATATTACGTCTTAAATGAAGAAGCAGTAAATTTTATAAAACAAGATGGCCGACACTGAAAACCAGAGCAGCAGTTGAGAAAGCAATGCCGTTGTCGGGGTAATATAATCAAAAGTCTCGACTTATGATTGGATATTTAAAGTATATCATACATCGATATGACAAATAATTTGCATGTCTCACGTATATTACGTCTTAAATGAAGAAGCAGTAAATTTTATAAAACAAGATGGCCGACACAGTAAATTTTATAAAACAAGATGGCCGACACTGAAAACCAGAGCAGCAGTTGAGAAAGCAATGCCGTGGTTGGGGTAATATAATCAAAAGTCTCGACTTATGATTGGATATTTAAAGTATATCATACTTCGATATGACAAATAATTTGCATGTCTAACGTACGTCTTAAATGAAGAAGCAGTAAATTTTATAAAACAAGATGGCCGACACTGAAAACCAGAGCAGCAGTTGAGAAAGCAATGCCGTTGTCGGGGTAATATAATCAAAAGTCTCGACTTATGATTGGATATTTAAAGTATATCATACTTCGATATGACAAATAATTTGCATGTCTAACGTACGTCTTAAATGAAGAAGCAGTAAATTTTATAAAACAAGATGGCCGACACTGAAAACCAGAGCAGCAGTTGAGAAAGCAATGCCGTGGTCGGGGTAATATAATCAAAAGTCTCGACTTATGATTGGATATTTAAAGTATATCATACTTCGATATGACAAATAATTTGCATGTCTAACGTACGTCTTAAATGAAGAAGCAGTAAATTTTATAAAACAAGATGGCCGACACTGAAAACCAGAGCAGCAGTTGAGAAAGCAATGCCGTTGTCGGGGTAATATAATCAAAAGTCTCGACTTATGATTGGATATTTAAAGTATATCATACTTCGATATGACAAATAATTTGCATGTCTCACGTATATTACGTCTTAAATGAAGAAGCAGTAAATTTTATAAAACAAGATGGCCGACACAGTAAATTTTATAAAACAAGATGGCCGACACTGAAAACCAGAGCAGCAGTTGAGAAAGCAATGCCGTGGTCGGGGTAATATAATCAAAAGTCTCGACTTATGATTGGATATTTAAAGTATATCATACTTCGATATGACAAATAATTTGCATGTCTAACGTACGTCTTAAATGAAGAAGCAGTAAATTTTATAAAACAAGATGGCCGACACTGAAAACCAGAGCAGCAGTTGAGAAAGCAATGCCGTTGTCGGGGTAATATAATCAAAAGTCTCGACTTATGATTGGATATTTAAAGTATATCATACTTCGATATGACAAATAATTTGCATGTCTCACGTATATTACGTCTTAAATGAAGAAGCAGTAAATTTTATAAAACAAGATGGCCGACACAGTAAATTTTATAAAACAAGATGGCCGACACTGAAAACCAGAGCAGCAGTTGAGAAAGCAATGCCGTGGTTGGGGTAATATAATCAAAAGTCTCGACTTATGATTGGATATTTAAAGTATATCATACTTCGATATGACAAATAATTTGCATGTCTAACGTACGTCTTAAATGAAGAAGCAGTAAATTTTATAAAACAAGATGGCCGACACTGAAAACCAGAGCAGCAGTTGAGAAAGCAATGCCGTGGTCGGGGTAATATAATCAAAAGTCTCGACTTATGATTGGATATTTAAAGTATATCATACTTCGATATGACAAATAATTTGCATGTCTAACGTATATTACGTCTTAAATGAAGAAGCAGTAAATTTTATAAAACAAGATGGCCGACACTGAAAACCAGAGCAGCAGTTGAGAAAGCAATGCCGTTGTCGGGGTAATATAATCAAAAGTCTCGACTTATGATTGGATATTTAAAGTATATCATACTTCGATATGACAAATAATTTGCATGTCTAACGTATATTACGTCTTAAATGAAGAAGCAGTAAATTTTATAAAACAAGATGGCCGACACTGAAAACCAGAGCAGCAGTTGAGAAAGCAATGCCGTGGTCGGGGTAATATAATCAAAAGTCTCGACTTATGATTGGATATTTAAAGTATATCATACTTCGATATGACAAATAATTTGCATGTCTAACGTACGTCTTAAATGAAGAAGCAGTAAATTTTATAAAACAAGATGGCCGACACTGAAAACCAGAGCAGCAGTTGAGAAAGCAATGCCGTGGTCGGGGTAATATAATCAAAAGTCTCGACTTATGATTGGATATTTAAAGTATATCATACTTCGATATGACAAATAATTTGCATGTCTAACGTACGTCTTAAATGAAGAAGCAGTAAATTTTATAAAACAAGATGGCCGACACTGAAAACCAGAGCAGCAGTTGAGAAAGCAATGCCGTTGTCGGGGTAATATAATCAAAAGTCTCGACTTATGATTGGATATTTAAAGTATATCATACTTCGATATGACAAATAATTTGCATGTCTAACGTACGTCTTAAATGAAGAAGCAGTAAATTTTATAAAACAAGATGGCCGACACAGTAAATTTTATAAAACAAGATGGCCGACACTGAAAACCAGAGCAGCAGTTGAGAAAGCAATGCCGTGGTTGGGGTAATATAATCAAAAGTCTCGACTTATGATTGGATATTTAAAGTATATCATACTTCGATATGACAAATAATTTGCATGTCTAACGTACGTCTTAAATGAAGAAGCAGTAAATTTTATAAAACAAGATGGCCGACACTGAAAACCAGAGCAGCAGTTGAGAAAGCAATGCCGTTGTCGGGGTAATATAATCAAAAGTCTCGACTTATGATTGGATATTTAAAGTATATCATACATCGATATGACAAATAATTTGCATGTCTCACGTATATTACGTCTTAAATGAAGAAGCAGTAAATTTTATAAAACAAGATGGCCGACACAGTAAATAAAACAAGATGGCCGACACTGAAAACCAGAGCAGCAGTTGAGAAAGCAATGCCGTGGTTGGGGTAATATAATCAAAAGTCTCGACTTATGATTGGATATTTAAAGTATATCATACTTCGATATGACAAATAATTTGCATGTCTAACGTACGTCTTAAATGAAGAAGCAGTAAATTTTATAAAACAAGATGGCCGACACTGAAAACCAGAGCAGCAGTTGAGAAAGCAATGCCGTGGTCGGGGTAATATAATCAAAAGTCTCGACTTATGATTGGATATTTAAAGTATATCATACTTCGATATGACAAATAATTTGCATGTCTAACGTATATTACGTCTTAAATGAAGAAGCAGTAAATTTTATAAAACAAGATGGCCGACACTGAAAACCAGAGCAGCAGTTGAGAAAGCAATGCCGTGGTCGGGGTAATATAATCAAAAGTCTCGACTTATGATTGGATATTTAAAGTATATCATACTTCGATATGACAAATAATTTGCATGTCTAACGTATATTACGTCTTAAATGAAGAAGCAGTAAATTTTATAAAACAAGATGGCCGACACTGAAAACCAGAGCAGCAGTTGAGAAAGCAATGCCGTGGTCGGGGTAATATAATCAAAAGTCTCGACTTATGATTGGATATTTAAAGTATATCATACTTCGATATGACAAATAATTTGCATGTCTAACGTACGTCTTAAATGAAGAAGCAGTAAATTTTATAAAACAAGATGGCCGACACTGAAAACCAGAGCAGCAGTTGAGAAAGCAATGCCGTGGTCGGGGTAATATAATCAAAAGTCTCGACTTATGATTGGATATTTAAAGTATATCATACTTCGATATGACAAATAATTTGCATGTCTAACGTACGTCTTAAATGAAGAAGCAGTAAATTTTATAAAACAAGATGGCCGACACTGAAAACCAGAGCAGCAGTTGAGAAAGCAATGCCGTTGTCGGGGTAATATAATCAAAAGTCTCGACTTATGATTGGATATTTAAAGTATATCATACTTCGATATGACAAATAATTTGCATGTCTAACGTATATTACGTCTTAAATGAAGAAGCAGTAAATTTTATAAAACAAGATGGCCGACACTGAAAACCAGAGCAGCAGTTGAGAAAGCAATGCCGTGGTCGGGGTAATATAATCAAAAGTCTCGACTTATGATTGGATATTTAAAGTATATCATACTTCGATATGACAAATAATTTGCATGTCTAACGTACGTCTTAAATGAAGAAGCAGTAAATTTTATAAAACAAGATGGCCGACACTGAAAACCAGAGCAGCAGTTGAGAAAGCAATGCCGTTGTCGGGGTAATATAATCAAAAGTCTCGACTTATGATTGGATATTTAAAGTATATCATACATCGATATGACAAATAATTTGCATGTCTCACGTATATTACGTCTTAAATGAAGAAGCAGTAAATTTTATAAAACAAGATGGCCGACACAGTAAATTTTATAAAACAAGATGGCCGACACTGAAAACCAGAGCAGCAGTTGAGAAAGCAATGCCGTGGTCGGGGTAATATAATCAAAAGTCTCGACTTATGATTGGATATTTAAAGTATATCATACTTCGATATGACAAATAATTTGCATGTCTAACGTACGTCTTAAATGAAGAAGCAGTAAATTTTATAAAACAAGATGGCCGACACTGAAAACCAGAGCAGCAGTTGAGAAAGCAATGCCGTTGTCGGGGTAATATAATCAAAAGTCTCGACTTATGATTGGATATTTAAAGTATATCATACTTCGATATGACAAATAATTTGCATGTCTCACGTATATTACGTCTTAAATGAAGAAGCAGTAAATTTTATAAACAAGATGGCCGACACAGTAAATTTTATAAAACAAGATGGCCGACACTGAAAACCAGAGCAGCAGTTGAGAAAGCAATGCCGTGGTCGGGGTAATATAATCAAAAGTCTCGACTTATGATTGGATATTTAAAGTATATCATACTTCGATATGACAAATAATTTGCATGTCTAACGTACGTCTTAAATGAAGAAGCAGTAAATTTTATAAAACAAGATGGCCGACACTGAAAACCAGAGCAGCAGTTGAGAAAGCAATGCCGTGGTCGGGGTAATATAATCAAAAGTCTCGACTTATGATTGGATATTTAAAGTATATCATACTTCGATATGACAAATAATTTGCATGTCTAACGTACGTCTTAAATGAAGAAGCAGTAAATTTTATAAAACAAGATGGCCGACACTGAAAACCAGAGCAGCAGTTGAGAAAGCAATGCCGTGGTCGGGGTAATATAATCAAAAGTCTCGACTTATGATTGGATATTTAAAGTATATCATACTTCGATATGACAAATAATTTGCATGTCTAACGTACGTCTTAAATGAAGAAGCAGTAAATTTTATAAAACAAGATGGCCGACACTGAAAACCAGAGCAGCAGTTGAGAAAGCAATGCCGTTGTCGGGGTAATATAATCAAAAGTCTCGACTTATGATTGGATATTTAAAGTATATCATACTTCGATATGACAAATAATTTGCATGTCTAACGTATATTACGTCTTAAATGAAGAAGCAGTAAATTTTATAAAACAAGATGGCCGACACTGAAAACCAGAGCAGCAGTTGAGAAAGCAATGCCGTTGTCGGGGTAATATAATCAAAAGTCTCGACTTATGATTGGATATTTAAAGTATATCATACTTCGATATGACAAATAATTTGCATGTCTAACGTATATTACGTCTTAAATGAAGAAGCAGTAAATTTTATAAAACAAGATGGCCGACACTGAAAACCAGAGCAGCAGTTGAGAAAGCAATGCCGTTGTCGGGGTAATATAATCAAAAGTCTCGACTTATGATTGGATATTTAAAGTATATCATACTTCGATATGACAAATAATTTGCATGTCTCACGTATATTACGTCTTAAATGAAGAAGCAGTAAATTTTATAAAACAAGATGGCCGACACAGTAAATTTATAAAACAAGATGGCCGACACTGAAAACCAGAGCAGCAGTTGAGAAAGCAATGCCGTGGTTGGGGTAATATAATCAAAAGTCTCGACTTATGATTGGATATTTAAAGTATATCATACTTCGATATGACAAATAATTTGCATGTCTAACGTACGTCTTAAATGAAGAAGCAGTAAATTTTATAAAACAAGATGGCCGACACTGAAAACCAGAGCAGCAGTTGAGAAAGCAATGCCGTGGTCGGGGTAATATAATCAAAAGTCTCGACTTATGATTGGATATTTAAAGTATATCATACTTCGATATGACAAATAATTTGCATGTCTAACGTATATTACGTCTTAAATGAAGAAGCAGTAAATTTTATAAAACAAGATGGCCGACACTGAAAACCAGAGCAGCAGTTGAGAAAGCAATGCCGTTGTCGGGGTAATATAATCAAAAGTCTCGACTTATGATTGGATATTTAAAGTATATCATACTTCGATATGACAAATAATTTGCATGTCTAACGTATATTACGTCTTAAATGAAGAAGCAGTAAATTTTATAAAACAAGATGGCCGACACTGAAAACCAGAGCAGCAGTTGAGAAAGCAATGCCGTGGTCGGGTAATATAATCAAAAGTCTCGACTTATGATTGGATATTTAAAGTATATCATACTTCGATATGACAAATAATTTGCATGTCTAACGTACGTCTTAAATGAAGAAGCAGTAAATTTTATAAAACAAGATGGCCGACACTGAAAACCAGAGCAGCAGTTGAGAAAGCAATGCCGTGGTCGGGGTAATATAATCAAAAGTCTCGACTTATGATTGGATATTTAAAGTATATCATACTTCGATATGACAAATAATTTGCATGTCTAACGTACGTCTTAAATGAAGAAGCAGTAAATTTTATAAAACAAGATGGCCGACACTGAAAACCAGAGCAGCAGTTGAGAAAGCAATGCCGTGGTGGGGTAATATAATCAAAAGTCTCGACTTATGATTGGATATTTAAAGTATATCATACTTCGATATGACAAATAATTTGCATGTCTAACGTACGTCTTAAATGAAGAAGCAGTAAATTTTATAAAACAAGATGGCCGACACTGAAAACCAGAGCAGCAGTTGAGAAAGCAATGCCGTGTCGGGTAATATAATCAAAAGTCTCGACTTATGATTGGATATTTAAAGTATATCATACTTCGATATGACAAATAATTTGCATGTCTCACGTATATTACGTCTTAAATGAAGAAGCAGTAAATTTTATAAAACAAGATGGCCGACACAGTAAATTTTATAAAACAAGATGGCCGACACTGAAAACCAGAGCAGCAGTTGAGAAAGCAATGCCGTGGTGGGGTAATATAATCAAAAGTCTCGACTTATGATTGGATATTTAAAGTATATCATACTTCGATATGACAAATAATTTGCATGTCTAACGTACGTCTTAAATGAAGAAGCAGTAAATTTTATAAAACAAGATGGCCGACACTGAAAACCAGAGCAGCAGTTGAGAAAGCAATGCCGTTGTCGGGGTAATATAATCAAAAGTCTCGACTTATGATTGGATATTTAAAGTATATCATACTTCGATATGACAAATAATTTGCATGTCTAACGTACGTCTTAAATGAAGAAGCAGTAAATTTTATAAAACAAGATGGCCGACACTGAAAACCAGAGCAGCAGTTGAGAAAGCAATGCCGTGGTCGGGGTAATATAATCAAAAGTCTCGACTTATGATTGGATATTTAAAGTATATCATACTTCGATATGACAAATAATTTGCATGTCTAACGTATACGTCTTAAATGAAGAAGCAGTAAATTTTATAAAACAAGATGGCCGACACTGAAAACCAGAGCAGCAGTTGAGAAAGCAATGCCGTGGTCGGGGTAATATAATCAAAAGTCTCGACTTATGATTGGATATTTAAAGTATATCATACTTCGATATGACAAATAATTTGCATGTCTAACGTATATTACGTCTTAAATGAAGAAGCAGTAAATTTTATAAAACAAGATGGCCGACACTGAAAACCAGAGCAGCAGTTGAGAAAGCAATGCCGTGGTCGGGGTAATATAATCAAAAGTCTCGACTTATGATTGGATATTTAAAGTATATCATACTTCGATATGACAAATAATTTGCATGTCTAACGTATATTACGTCTTAAATGAAGAAGCAGTAAATTTTATAAAACAAGATGGCCGACACTGAAAACCAGAGCAGCAGTTGAGAAAGCAATGCCGTTGTCGGGGTAATATAATCAAAAGTCTCGACTTATGATTGGATATTTAAAGTATATCATACTTCGATATGACAAATAATTTGCATGTCTCACGTATATTACGTCTTAAATGAAGAAGCAGTAAATTTTATAAACAAGATGGAACACAGTAAATTTTATAAAACAAGATGGCCGACACTGAAAACCAGAGCAGCAGTTGAGAAAGCAATGCCGTGGTTGGGGTAATATAATCAAAAGTCTCGACTTATGATTGGATATTTAAAGTATATCATACTTCGATATGACAAATAATTTGCATGTCTAACGTACGTCTTAAATGAAGAAGCAGTAAATTTTATAAAACAAGATGGCCGACACTGAAAACCAGAGCAGCAGTTGAGAAAGCAATGCCGTGTCGGGGTAATATAATCAAAAGTCTCGACTTATGATTGGATATTTAAAGTATATCATACTTCGATATGACAAATAATTTGCATGTCTAACGTATATTACGTCTTAAATGAAGAAGCAGTAAATTTTATAAAACAAGATGGCCGACACTGAAAACCAGAGCAGCAGTTGAGAAAGCAATGCCGTTGTCGGGGTAATATAATCAAAAGTCTCGACTTATGATTGGATATTTAAAGTATATCATACTTCGATATGACAAATAATTTGCATGTCTAACGTATATTACGTCTTAAATGAAGAAGCAGTAAATTTTATAAAACAAGATGGCCGACACTGAAAACCAGAGCAGCAGTTGAGAAAGCAATGCCGTGGTCGGGGTAATATAATCAAAAGTCTCGACTTATGATTGGATATTTAAAGTATATCATACTTCGATATGACAAATAATTTGCATGTCTAACGTACGTCTTAAATGAAGAAGCAGTAAATTTTATAAAACAAGATGGCCGACACTGAAAACCAGAGCAGCAGTTGAGAAAGCAATGCCGTGTTGGGGTAATATAATCAAAAGTCTCGACTTATGATTGGATATTTAAAGTATATCATACTTCGATATGACAAATAATTTGCATGTCTAACGTACGTCTTAAATGAAGAAGCAGTAAATTTTATAAAACAAGATGGCCGACACTGAAAACCAGAGCAGCAGTTGAGAAAGCAATGCCGTGGTCGGGGTAATATAATCAAAAGTCTCGACTTATGATTGGATATTTAAAGTATATCATACTTCGATATGACAAATAATTTGCATGTCTAACGTACGTCTTAAATGAAGAAGCAGTAAATTTTATAAAACAAGATGGCCGACACTGAAAACCAGAGCAGCAGTTGAGAAAGCAATGCCGTTGTCGGGGTAATATAATCAAAAGTCTCGACTTATGATTGGATATTTAAAGTATATCATACATCGATATGACAAATAATTTGCATGTCTCACGTATATTACGTCTTAAATGAAGAAGCAGTAAATTTTATAAAACAAGATGGCCGACACAGTAAATTTTATAAAACAAGATGGCCGACACTGAAAACCAGAGCAGCAGTTGAGAAAGCAATGCCGTGGTTGGGGTAATATAATCAAAAGTCTCGACTTATGATTGGATATTTAAAGTATATCATACTTCGATATGACAAATAATTTGCATGTCTAACGTACGTCTTAAATGAAGAAGCAGTAAATTTTATAAAACAAGATGGCCGACACTGAAAACCAGAGCAGCAGTTGAGAAAGCAATGCCGTGGTCGGGGTAATATAATCAAAAGTCTCGACTTATGATTGGATATTTAAAGTATATCATACTTCGATATGACAAATAATTTGCATGTCTAACGTACGTCTTAAATGAAGAAGCAGTAAATTTTATAAAACAAGATGGCCGACACTGAAAACCAGAGCAGCAGTTGAGAAAGCAATGCCGTGGTCGGGGTAATATAATCAAAAGTCTCGACTTATGATTGGATATTTAAAGTATATCATACTTCGATATGACAAATAATTTGCATGTCTAACGTACGTCTTAAATGAAGAAGCAGTAAATTTTATAAAACAAGATGGCCGACACTGAAAACCAGAGCAGCAGTTGAGAAAGCAATGCCGTTGTCGGGGTAATATAATCAAAAGTCTCGACTTATGATTGGATATTTAAAGTATATCATACTTCGATATGACAAATAATTTGCATGTCTAACGTATATTACGTCTTAAATGAAGAAGCAGTAAATTTTATAAAACAAGATGGCCGACACTGAAAACCAGAGCAGCAGTTGAGAAAGCAATGCCGTGGTCGGGGTAATATAATCAAAAGTCTCGACTTATGATTGGATATTTAAAGTATATCATACTTCGATATGACAAATAATTTGCATGTCTAACGTATATTACGTCTTAAATGAAGAAGCAGTAAATTTTATAAAACAAGATGGCCGACACTGAAAACCAGAGCAGCAGTTGAGAAAGCAATGCCGTTGTCGGGGTAATATAATCAAAAGTCTCGACTTATGATTGGATATTTAAAGTATATCATACATCGATATGACAAATAATTTGCATGTCTCACGTATATTACGTCTTAAATGAAGAAGCAGTAAATTTTATAAAACAAGATGGCCGACACAGTAAATTTTATAAAACAAGATGGCCGACACTGAAAACCAGAGCAGCAGTTGAGAAAGCAATGCCGTGGTTGGGGTAATATAATCAAAAGTCTCGACTTATGATTGGATATTTAAAGTATATCATACTTCGATATGACAAATAATTTGCATGTCTAACGTACGTCTTAAATGAAGAAGCAGTAAATTTTATAAAACAAGATGGCCGACACTGAAAACCAGAGCAGCAGTTGAGAAAGCAATGCCGTGGTCGGGGTAATATAATCAAAAGTCTCGACTTATGATTGGATATTTAAAGTATATCATACTTCGATATGACAAATAATTTGCATGTCTAACGTATATTACGTCTTAAATGAAGAAGCAGTAAATTTTATAAAACAAGATGGCCGACACTGAAAACCAGAGCAGCAGTTGAGAAAGCAATGCCGTTGTCGGGGTAATATAATCAAAAGTCTCGACTTATGATTGGATATTTAAAGTATATCATACTTCGATATGACAAATAATTTGCATGTCTAACGTATATTACGTCTTAAATGAAGAAGCAGTAAATTTTATAAAACAAGATGGCCGACACTGAAAACCAGAGCAGCAGTTGAGAAAGCAATGCCGTGGTCGGGGTAATATAATCAAAAGTCTCGACTTATGATTGGATATTTAAAGTATATCATACTTCGATATGACAAATAATTTGCATGTCTAACGTACGTCTTAAATGAAGAAGCAGTAAATTTTATAAAACAAGATGGCCGACACTGAAAACCAGAGCAGCAGTTGAGAAAGCAATGCCGTGGTCGGGGTAATATAATCAAAAGTCTCGACTTATGATTGGATATTTAAAGTATATCATACTTCGATATGACAAATAATTTGCATGTCTAACGTACGTCTTAAATGAAGAAGCAGTAAATTTTATAAAACAAGATGGCCGACACTGAAAACCAGAGCAGCAGTTGAGAAAGCAATGCCGTGGTCGGGGTAATATAATCAAAAGTCTCGACTTATGATTGGATATTTAAAGTATATCATACTTCGATATGACAAATAATTTGCATGTCTAACGTACGTCTTAAATGAAGAAGCAGTAAATTTTATAAAACAAGATGGCCGACACTGAAAACCAGAGCAGCAGTTGAGAAAGCAATGCCGTTGTCGGGGTAATATAATCAAAAGTCTCGACTTATGATTGGATATTTAAAGTATATCATACTTCGATATGACAAATAATTTGCATGTCTAACGTATATTACGTCTTAAATGAAGAAGCAGTAAATTTTATAAAACAAGATGGCCGACACTGAAAACCAGAGCAGCAGTTGAGAAAGCAATGCCGTTGTCGGGGTAATATAATCAAAAGTCTCGACTTATGATTGGATATTTAAAGTATATCATACTTCGATATGACAAATAATTTGCATGTCTAACGTATATTACGTCTTAAATGAAGAAGCAGTAAATTTTATAAAACAAGATGGCCGACACTGAAAACCAGAGCAGCAGTTGAGAAAGCAATGCCGTGGTCGGGGTAATATAATCAAAAGTCTCGACTTATGATTGGATATTTAAAGTATATCATACTTCGATATGACAAATAATTTGCATGTCTAACGTATATTACGTCTTAAATGAAGAAGCAGTAAATTTTATAAAACAAGATGGCCGACACTGAAAACCAGAGCAGCAGTTGAGAAAGCAATGCCGTTGTCGGGGTAATATAATCAAAAGTCTCGACTTATGATTGGATATTTAAAGTATATCATACTTCGATATGACAAATAATTTGCATGTCTCACGTATATTACGTCTTAAATGAAGAAGCAGTAAATTTTATAAAACAAGATGGCCGACACAGTAAATTTTATAAAACAAGATGGCCGACACTGAAAACCAGAGCAGCAGTTGAGAAAGCAATGCCGTGGTTGGGTAATATAATCAAAAGTCTCGACTTATGATTGGATATTTAAAGTATATCATACTTCGATATGACAAATAATT
The DNA here is from genome assembly GCF_009193385.2 of Nasonia vitripennis. Taxonomy (NCBI): domain Eukaryota; kingdom Metazoa; phylum Arthropoda; class Insecta; order Hymenoptera; family Pteromalidae; genus Nasonia; species Nasonia vitripennis. The sequence continues at coordinate 232,788 of NW_022279662.1, forward strand.
TGCATGTCTAACGTACGTCTTAAATGAAGAAGCAGTAAATTTTATAAAACAAGATGGCCGACACTGAAAACCAGAGCAGCAGTTGAGAAAGCAATGCCGTTGTCGGGGTAATATAATCAAAAGTCTCGACTTATGATTGGATATTTAAAGTATATCATACATCGATATGACAAATAATTTGCATGTCTCACGTATATTACGTCTTAAATGAAGAAGCAGTAAATTTTATAAAACAAGATGGCCGACACAGTAAATTTTATAAAACAAGATGGCCGACACTGAAAACCAGAGCAGCAGTTGAGAAAGCAATGCCGTGGTTGGGGTAATATAATCAAAAGTCTCGACTTATGATTGGATATTTAAAGTATATCATACTTCGATATGACAAATAATTTGCATGTCTAACGTACGTCTTAAATGAAGAAGCAGTAAATTTTATAAAACAAGATGGCCGACACTGAAAACCAGAGCAGCAGTTGAGAAAGCAATGCCGTGGTCGGGGTAATATAATCAAAAGTCTCGACTTATGATTGGATATTTAAAGTATATCATACTTCGATATGACAAATAATTTGCATGTCTAACGTATATTACGTCTTAAATGAAGAAGCAGTAAATTTTATAAAACAAGATGGCCGACACTGAAAACCAGAGCAGCAGTTGAGAAAGCAATGCCGTTGTCGGGGTAATATAATCAAAAGTCTCGACTTATGATTGGATATTTAAAGTATATCATACTTCGATATGACAAATAATTTGCATGTCTAACGTATATTACGTCTTAAATGAAGAAGCAGTAAATTTTATAAAACAAGATGGCCGACACTGAAAACCAGAGCAGCAGTTGAGAAAGCAATGCCGTGGTCGGGTAATATAATCAAAAGTCTCGACTTATGATTGGATATTTAAAGTATATCATACTTCGATATGACAAATAATTTGCATGTCTAACGTACGTCTTAAATGAAGAAGCAGTAAATTTTATAAAACAAGATGGCCGACACTGAAAACCAGAGCAGCAGTTGAGAAAGCAATGCCGTTGTCGGGGTAATATAATCAAAAGTCTCGACTTATGATTGGATATTTAAAGTATATCATACTTCGATATGACAAATAATTTGCATGTCTAACGTACGTCTTAAATGAAGAAGCAGTAAATTTTATAAAACAAGATGGCCGACACTGAAAACCAGAGCAGCAGTTGAGAAAGCAATGCCGTTGTCGGGGTAATATAATCAAAAGTCTCGACTTATGATTGGATATTTAAAGTATATCATACTTCGATATGACAAATAATTTGCATGTCTAACGTATATTACGTCTTAAATGAAGAAGCAGTAAATTTTATAAAACAAGATGGCCGACACTGAAAACCAGAGCAGCAGTTGAGAAAGCAATGCCGTTGTCGGGGTAATATAATCAAAAGTCTCGACTTATGATTGGATATTTAAAGTATATCATACTTCGATATGACAAATAATTTGCATGTCTAACGTATATTACGTCTTAAATGAAGAAGCAGTAAATTTTATAAAACAAGATGGCCGACACTGAAAACCAGAGCAGCAGTTGAGAAAGCAATGCCGTGGTCGGGGTAATATAATCAAAAGTCTCGACTTATGATTGGATATTTAAAGTATATCATACTTCGATATGACAAATAATTTGCATGTCTAACGTATATTACGTCTTAAATGAAGAAGCAGTAAATTTTATAAAACAAGATGGCCGACACTGAAAACCAGAGCAGCAGTTGAGAAAGCAATGCCGTGGTCGGGGTAATATAATCAAAAGTCTCGACTTATGATTGGATATTTAAAGTATATCATACTTCGATATGACAAATAATTTGCATGTCTAACGTATATTACGTCTTAAATGAAGAAGCAGTAAATTTTATAAAACAAGATGGCCGACACTGAAAACCAGAGCAGCAGTTGAGAAAGCAATGCCGTTGTCGGGGTAATATAATCAAAAGTCTCCACTTATGATTGGATATTTAAAGTATATCATACTTCGATATGACAAATAATTTGCATGTCTCACGTATATTACGTCTTAAATGAAGAAGCAGTAAATTTTATAAAACAAGATGGCCGACACAGTAAATTTTATAAAACAAGATGGCCGACACTGAAAACCAGAGCAGCAGTTGAGAAAGCAATGCCGTGGTTGGGGTAATATAATCAAAAGTCTCGACTTATGATTGGATATTTAAAGTATATCATACTTCGATATGACAAATAATTTGCATGTCTAACGTACGTCTTAAATGAAGAAGCAGTAAATTTTATAAAACAAGATGGCCGACACTGAAAACCAGAGCAGCAGTTGAGAAAGCAATGCCGTTGTCGGGGTAATATAATCAAAAGTCTCGACTTATGATTGGATATTTAAAGTATATCATACATCGATATGACAAATAATTTGCATGTCTCACGTATATTACGTCTTAAATGAAGAAGCAGTAAATTTTATAAAACAAGATGGCCGACACAGTAAATTTTATAAAACAAGATGGCCGACACTGAAAACCAGAGCAGCAGTTGAGAAAGCAATGCCGTGGTTGGGGTAATATAATCAAAAGTCTCGACTTATGATTGGATATTTAAAGTATATCATACTTCGATATGACAAATAATTTGCATGTCTAACGTACGTCTTAAATGAAGAAGCAGTAAATTTTATAAAACAAGATGGCCGACACTGAAAACCAGAGCAGCAGTTGAGAAAGCAATGCCGTGGTTGGGGTAATATAATCAAAAGTCTCGACTTATGATTGGATATTTAAAGTATATCATACTTCGATATGACAAATAATTTGCATGTCTAACGTACGTCTTAAATGAAGAAGCAGTAAATTTTATAAAACAAGATGGCCGACACTGAAAACCAGAGCAGCAGTTGAGAAAGCAATGCCGTGGTCGGGGTAATATAATCAAAAGTCTCGACTTATGATTGGATATTTAAAGTATATCATACTTCGATATGACAAATAATTTGCATGTCTAACGTATATTACGTCTTAAATGAAGAAGCAGTAAATTTTATAAAACAAGATGGCCGACACTGAAAACCAGAGCAGCAGTTGAGAAAGCAATGCCGTTGTCGGGGTAATATAATCAAAAGTCTCGACTTATGATTGGATATTTAAAGTATATCATACTTCGATATGACAAATAATTTGCATGTCTCACGTATATTACGTCTTAAATGAAGAAGCAGTAAATTTTATAAAACAAGATGGCCGACACAGTAAACAAGATGCCGACACTGAAACCAGAGCAGCAGTTGAGAAAGCAATGCCGTGGTTGGGGTAATATAATCAAAAGTCTCGACTTATGATTGGATATTTAAAGTATATCATACTTCGATATGACAAATAATTTGCATGTCTAACGTACGTCTTAAATGAAGAAGCAGTAAATTTTATAAAACAAGATGGCCGACACTGAAAACCAGAGCAGCAGTTGAGAAAGCAATGCCGTTGTCGGGGTAATATAATCAAAAGTCTCGACTTATGATTGGATATTTAAAGTATATCATACTTCGATATGACAAATAATTTGCATGTCTAACGTATATTACGTCTTAAATGAAGAAGCAGTAAATTTTATAAAACAAGATGGCCGACACTGAAAACCAGAGCAGCAGTTGAGAAAGCAATGCCGTTGTCGGGGTAATATAATCAAAAGTCTCGACTTATGATTGGATATTTAAAGTATATCATACATCGATATGACAAATAATTTGCATGTCTAACGTATATTACGTCTTAAATGAAGAAGCAGTAAATTTTATAAAAGATGGCCGACACTGAAAACCAGAGCAGCAGTTGAGAAAGCAATGCCGTGGTCGGGGTAATATAATCAAAAGTCTCGACTTATGATTGGATATTTAAAGTATATCATACTTCGATATGACAAATAATTTGCATGTCTAACGTATATTACGTCTTAAATGAAGAAGCAGTAAATTTTATAAAACAAGATGGCCGACACTGAAAACCAGAGCAGCAGTTGAGAAAGCAATGCCGTTGTCGGGGTAATATAATCAAAAGTCTCGACTTATGATTGGATATTTAAAGTATATCATACTTCGATATGACAAATAATTTGCATGTCTCAACGTATATTACGTCTTAAATGAAAGCAGTAAATTTATAAAAAAGATGGCCGAGTAAATTTTATAAAACAAGATGGCCGACACTGAAAACCAGAGCAGCAGTTGAGAAAGCAATGCCGTGTTGGGGTAATATAATCAAAAGTCTCGACTTATGATTGGATATTTAAAGTATATCATACTTCGATATGACAAATAATTTGCATGTCTAACGTATATTACGTCTTAAATGAAGAAGCAGTAAATTTTATAAAACAAGATGGCCGACACTGAAAACCAGAGCAGCAGTTGAGAAAGCAATGCCGTGGTCGGGGTAATATAATCAAAAGTCTCGACTTATGATTGGATATTTAAAGTATATCATACTTCGATATGACAAATAATTTGCATGTCTAACGTATATTACGTCTTAAATGAAGAAGCAGTAAATTTTATAAAACAAGATGGCCGACACTGAAAACCAGAGCAGCAGTTGAGAAAGCAATGCCGTGGTCGGGGTAATATAATCAAAAGTCTCGACTTATGATTGGATATTTAAAGTATATCATACTTCGATATGACAAATAATTTGCATGTCTAACGTATATTACGTCTTAAATGAAGAAGCAGTAAATTTTATAAAACAAGATGGCCGACACTGAAAACCAGAGCAGCAGTTGAGAAAGCAATGCCGTTTCGGGGGTAATATAATCAAAAGTCTCGACTTATGATTGGATATTTAAAGTATATCATACTTCGATATGACAAATAATTTGCATGTCTAACGTATATTACGTCTTAAATGAAGAAGCAGTAAATTTTATAAAACAAGATGGCCGACACTGAAAACCAGAGCAGCAGTTGAGAAAGCAATGCCGTGGTCGGGGTAATATAATCAAAAGTCTCGACTTATGATTGGATATTTAAAGTATATCATACTTCGATATGACAAATAATTTGCATGTCTAACGTATATTACGTCTTAAATGAAGAAGCAGTAAATTTTATAAAACAAGATGGCCGACACTGAAAACCAGAGCAGCAGTTGAGAAAGCAATGCCGTTGTCGGGGGTAATATAATCAAAAGTCTCGAATTATGATTGGATATTTAAAGTATATCATACTTCGATATGACAAATAATTTGCATGTCTCACGTATATTACGTCTTAAATGAAGAAGCAGTAAATTTATAAAACAAGATGGCCGACACAGTAAATTTTATAAACAAGATGGCCGACACTGAAAACCAGAGCAGCAGTTGAGAAAGCAATGCCGTTGGTTGGTAATATAATCAAAAGTCTCGACTTATGATTGGATATTTAAAGTATATCATACTTCGATATGACAAATAATTTGCATGTCTAACGTACGTCTTAAATGAAGAAGCAGTAAATTTTATAAAACAAGATGGCCGACACTGAAAACCAGAGCAGCAGTTGAGAAAGCAATGCGTGTTGTCGGGGTAATATAATCAAAAGTCTCGACTTATGATTGGATATTTAAAGTATATCATACTTCGATATGACAAATAATTTGCATGTCTAACGTATATTACGTCTTAAATGAAGAAGCAGTAAATTTTATAAAACAAGATGGCCGACACTGAAAACCAGAGCAGCAGTTGAGAAAGCAATGCCGTGGTCGGGGTAATATAATCAAAAGTCTCGACTTATGATTGGATATTTAAAGTATATCATACTTCGATATGACAAATAATTTGCATGTCTAACGTATTACGTCTTAAATGAAGAAGCAGTAAATTTTATAAAACAAGATGGCCGACACTGAAAACCAGAGCAGCAGTTGAGAAAGCAATGCCGTGTCGGGGTAATATAATCAAAAGTCTCGACTTATGATTGGATATTTAAAGTATATCATACATCGATATGACAAATAATTTGCATGTCTCACGTATATTACGTCTTAAATGAAGAAGCAGTAAATTTTATAAAACAAGATGGCCGACACAGTAAATTTTATAAAACAAGATGGCCGACACTGAAAACCAGAGCAGCAGTTGAGAAAGCAATGCCGTTGGTTGGGTAATATAATCAAAAGTCTCGACTTATGATTGGATATTTAAAGTATATCATACTTCGATATGACAAATAATTTGCATGTCTAACGTACGTCTTAAATGAAGAAGCAGTAAATTTTATAAAACAAGATGGCCGACACTGAAAACCAGAGCAGCAGTTGAGAAGCAATGCCGTTTCGGGGTAATATAATCAAAAGTCTCGACTTATGATTGGATATTTAAAGTATATCATACATCGATATGACAAATAATTTGCATGTCTCACGTATATTACGTCTTAAATGAAGAAGCAGTAAATTTTATAAAACAAGATGGCCGACACAGTAAATTTTATAAAACAAGATGGCCGACACTGAAAACCAGAGCAGCAGTTGAGAAAGCAATGCCGTGGTCGGGGTAATATAATCAAAAGTCTCGACTTATGATTGGATATTTAAAGTATATCATACTTCGATATGACAAATAATTTGCATGTCTAACGTACGTCTTAAATGAAGAAGCAGTAAATTTTATAAAACAAGATGGCCGACACTGAAAACCAGAGCAGCAGTTGAGAAAGCAATGCCGTTGTCGGGGTAATATAATCAAAAGTCTCGACTTATGATTGGATATTTAAAGTATATCATACTTCGATATGACAAATAATTTGCATGTCTAACGTATATTACGTCTTAAATGAAGAAGCAGTAAATTTTATAAAACAAGATGGCCGACACTGAAAACCAGAGCAGCAGTTGAGAAAGCAATGCCGTGGTCGGGGTAATATAATCAAAAGTCTCGACTTATGATTGGATATTTAAAGTATATCATACTTCGATATGACAAATAATTTGCATGTCTAACGTACGTCTTAAATGAAGAAGCAGTAAATTTTATAAAACAAGATGGCCGACACTGAAAACCAGAGCAGCAGTTGAGAAAGCAATGCCGTGGTCGGGGTAATATAATCAAAAGTCTCGACTTATGATTGGATATTTAAAGTATATCATACTTCGATATGACAAATAATTTGCATGTCTAACGTATATTACGTCTTAAATGAAAAGCAGTAAATTTTATAAAACAAGATGGCCGACACTGAAAACCAGAGCAGCAGTTGAGAAAGCAATGCCGTTGTCGGGGTAATATAATCAAAAGTCTCGACTTATGATTGGATATTTAAAGTATATCATACATCGATATGACAAATAATTTGCATGTCTAACGTATATTACGTCTTAAATGAAGAAGCAGTAAATTTTATAAAACAAGATGGCCGACACTGAAAACCAGAGCAGCAGTTGAGAAAGCAATGCCGTGGTCGGGGTAATATAATCAAAAGTCTCGACTTATGATTGGATATTTAAAGTATATCATACTTCGATATGACAAATAATTTGCATGTCTAACGTATATTACGTCTTAAATGAAGAAGCAGTAAATTTTATAAAACAAGATGGCCGACACTGAAAACCAGAGCAGCAGTTGAGAAAGCAATGCCGTTGTCGGGGTAATATAATCAAAAGTCTCGACTTATGATTGGATATTTAAAGTATATCATACATCGATATGACAAATAATTTGCATGTCTCACGTATATTACGTCTTAAATGAAGAAGCAGTAAATTTTATAAAACAAGATGGCCGACACAGTAAATTTTATAAAACAAGATGGCCGACACTGAAAACCAGAGCAGCAGTTGAGAAAGCAATGCCGTGGTTGGGGTAATATAATCAAAAGTCTCGACTTATGATTGGATATTTAAAGTATATCATACTTCGATATGACAAATAATTTGCATGTCTAACGTACGTCTTAAATGAAGAAGCAGTAAATTTTATAAAACAAGATGGCCGACACTGAAAACCAGAGCAGCAGTTGAGAAAGCAATGCCGTGGTCGGGGTAATATAATCAAAAGTCTCGACTTATGATTGGATATTTAAAGTATATCATACTTCGATATGACAAATAATTTGCATGTCTAACGTATATTACGTCTTAAATGAAGAAGCAGTAAATTTTATAAAACAAGATGCCGACACTGAAAACCAGAGCAGCAGTTGAGAAAGCAATGCCGTTGTCGGGGTAATATAATCAAAAGTCTCGACTTATGATTGGATATTTAAAGTATATCATACTTCGATATGACAAATAATTTGCATGTCTAACGTATATTACGTCTTAAATGAAGAAGCAGTAAATTTTATAAAACAAGATGGCCGACACTGAAAACCAGAGCAGCAGTTGAGAAAGCAATGCCGTGGTCGGGGTAATATAATCAAAAGTCTCGACTTATGATTGGATATTTAAAGTATATCATACTTCGATATGACAAATAATTTGCATGTCTAACGTATATTACGTCTTAAATGAAGAAGCAGTAAATTTTATAAAACAAGATGGCCGACACTGAAAACCAGAGCAGCAGTTGAGAAAGCAATGCCGTTGTCGGGGTAATATAATCAAAAGTCTCGACTTATGATTGGATATTTAAAGTATATCATACATCGATATGACAAATAATTTGCATGTCTCACGTATATTACGTCTTAAATGAAGAAGCAGTAAATTTTATAAAACAAGATGGCCGACACAGTAAATTTTATAAAACAAGATGGCCGACACTGAAAACCAGAGCAGCAGTTGAGAAAGCAATGCCGTGGTTGGGGTAATATAATCAAAAGTCTCGACTTATGATTGGATATTTAAAGTATATCATACTTCGATATGACAAATAATTTGCATGTCTAACGTACGTCTTAAATGAAGAAGCAGTAAATTTTATAAAACAAGATGGCCGACACTGAAAACCAGAGCAGCAGTTGAGAAAGCAATGCCGTGGTTGGGGTAATATAATCAAAAGTCTCGACTTATGATTGGATATTTAAAGTATATCATACTTCGATATGACAAATAATTTGCATGTCTAACGTACGTCTTAAATGAAGAAGCAGTAAATTTTATAAAACAAGATGGCCGACACTGAAAACCAGAGCAGCAGTTGAGAAAGCAATGCCGTTGTCGGGGTAATATAATCAAAAGTCTCGACTTATGATTGGATATTTAAAGTATATCATACATCGATATGACAAATAATTTGCATGTCTCACGTATATTACGTCTTAAATGAAGAAGCAGTAAATTTTATAAAACAAGATGGCCGACACAGTAAATTTTATAAAACAAGATGGCCGACACTGAAAACCAGAGCAGCAGTTGAGAAAGCAATGCCGTGGTTGGGGTAATATAATCAAAAGTCTCGACTTATGATTGGATATTTAAAGTATATCATACTTCGATATGACAAATAATTTGCATGTCTAACGTACGTCTTAAATGAAGAAGCAGTAAATTTTATAAAACAAGATGGCCGACACTGAAAACCAGAGCAGCAGTTGAGAAAGCAATGCCGTTGTCGGGGGTAATATAATCAAAAGTCTCGACTTATGATTGGATATTTAAAGTATATCATACTTCGATATGACAAATAATTTGCATGTCTAACGTATATTACGTCTTAAATGAAGAAGCAGTAAATTTTATAAAACAAGATGGCCGACACTGAAAACCAGAGCAGCAGTTGAGAAAGCAATGCCGTTGTCGGGGTAATATAATCAAAAGTCTCGACTTATGATTGGATATTTAAAGTATATCATACATCGATATGACAAATAATTTGCATGTCTAACGTATATTACGTCTTAAATGAAGAAGCAGTAAATTTTATAAAACAAGATGGCCGACACTGAAAACCAGAGCAGCAGTTGAGAAAGCAATGCCGTGGTCGGGGTAATATAATCAAAAGTCTCGACTTATGATTGGATATTTAAAGTATATCATACTTCGATATGACAAATAATTTGCATGTCTAACGTATATTACGTCTTAAATGAAGAAGCAGTAAATTTTATAAAACAAGATGGCCGACACTGAAAACCAGAGCAGCAGTTGAGAAAGCAATGCCGTTGTCGGGGTAATATAATCAAAAGTCTCGACTTATGATTGGATATTTAAAGTATATCATACATCGATATGACAAATAATTTGCATGTCTCACGTATATTACGTCTTAAATGAAGAAGCAGTAAATTTTATAAAACAAGATGGCCGACACAGTAAATTTTATAAAACAAGATGGCCGACACTGAAAACCAGAGCAGCAGTTGAGAAAGCAATGCCGTGGTTGGGGTAATATAATCAAAAGTCTCGACTTATGATTGGATATTTAAAGTATATCATACTTCGATATGACAAATAATTTGCATGTCTAACGTACGTCTTAAATGAAGAAGCAGTAAATTTTATAAAACAAGATGGCCGACACTGAAAACCAGAGCAGCAGTTGAGAAAGCAATGCCGTGGTTGGGGTAATATAATCAAAAGTCTCGACTTATGATTGGATATTTAAAGTATATCATACATCGATATGACAAATAATTTGCATGTCTCACGTATATTACGTCTTAAATGAAGAAGCAGTAAATTTTATAAAACAAGATGGCCGACACAGTAAATTTTATAAAACAAGATGGCCGACACTGAAAACCAGAGCAGCAGTTGAGAAAGCAATGCCGTGGTTGGGGTAATATAATCAAAAGTCTCGACTTATGATTGGATATTTAAAGTATATCATACTTCGATATGACAAATAATTTGCATGTCTAACGTACGTCTTAAATGAAGAAGCAGTAAATTTTATAAAACAAGATGGCCGACACTGAAAACCAGAGCAGCAGTTGAGAAAGCAATGCCGTTGTCGGGGTAATATAATCAAAAGTCTCGACTTATGATTGGATATTTAAAGTATATCATACTTCGATATGACAAATAATTTGCATGTCTAACGTATATTACGTCTTAAATGAAGAAGCAGTAAATTTTATAAAACAAGATGGCCGACACTGAAAACCAGAGCAGCAGTTGAGAAAGCAATGCCGTGGTCGGGGTAATATAATCAAAAGTCTCGACTTATGATTGGATATTTAAAGTATATCATACTTCGATATGACAAATAATTTGCATGTCTAACGTACGTCTTAAATGAAGAAGCAGTAAATTTTATAAAACAAGATGGCCGACACTGAAAACCAGAGCAGCAGTTGAGAAAGCAATGCCGTGGTCGGGGTAATATAATCAAAAGTCTCGACTTATGATTGGATATTTAAAGTATATCATACTTCGATATGACAAATAATTTGCATGTCTAACGTATATTACGTCTTAAATGAAGAAGCAGTAAATTTTATAAAACAAGATGGCCGACACTGAAAACCAGAGCAGCAGTTGAGAAAGCAATGCCGTTGTCGGGGTAATATAATCAAAAGTCTCGACTTATGATTGGATATTTAAAGTATATCATACTTCGATATGACAAATAATTTGCATGTCTAACGTATATTACGTCTTAAATGAAGAAGCAGTAAATTTTATAAAACAAGATGGCCGACACTGAAAACCAGAGCAGCAGTTGAGAAAGCAATGCCGTGGTCGGGGTAATATAATCAAAAGTCTCGACTTATGATTGGATATTTAAAGTATATCATACTTCGATATGACAAATAATTTGCATGTCTAACGTATATTACGTCTTAAATGAAGAAGCAGTAAATTTTATAAAACAAGATGGCCGACACTGAAAACCAGAGCAGCAGTTGAGAAAGCAATGCCGTTGTCGGGGTAATATAATCAAAAGTCTCGACTTATGATTGGATATTTAAAGTATATCATACATCGATATGACAAATAATTTGCATGTCTCACGTATATTACGTCTTAAATGAAGAAGCAGTAAATTTTATAAAACAAGATGGCCGACACAGTAAATTTTATAAAACAAGATGGCCGACACTGAAAACCAGAGCAGCAGTTGAGAAAGCAATGCCGTGGTTGGGGTAATATAATCAAAAGTCTCGACTTATGATTGGATATTTAAAGTATATCATACTTCGATATGACAAATAATTTGCATGTCTAACGTACGTCTTAAATGAAGAAGCAGTAAATTTTATAAAACAAGATGGCCGACACTGAAAACCAGAGCAGCAGTTGAGAAAGCAATGCCGTGGTCGGGGTAATATAATCAAAAGTCTCGACTTATGATTGGATATTTAAAGTATATCATACTTCGATATGACAAATAATTTGCATGTCTAACGTATATTACGTCTTAAATGAAGAAGCAGTAAATTTTATAAAACAAGATGCCGACACTGAAAACCAGAGCAGCAGTTGAGAAAGCAATGCCGTTGTCGGGGTAATATAATCAAAAGTCTCGACTTATGATTGGATATTTAAAGTATATCATACTTCGATATGACAAATAATTTGCATGTCTAACGTATATTACGTCTTAAATGAAGAAGCAGTAAATTTTATAAAACAAGATGGCCGACACTGAAAACAGAGCAGCAGTTGAGAAAGCAATGCCGTGGTCGGGGTAATATAATCAAAAGTCTCGACTTATGATTGGATATTTAAAGTATATCATACTTCGATATGACAAATAATTTGCATGTCTAACGTATATTACGTCTTAAATGAAGAAGCAGTAAATTTTATAAAACAAGATGGCCGACACTGAAAACCAGAGCAGCAGTTGAGAAAGCAATGCCGTTGTCGGGGTAATATAATCAAAAGTCTCGACTTATGATTGGATATTTAAAGTATATCATACATCGATATGACAAATAATTTGCATGTCTCACGTATATTACGTCTTAAATGAAGAAGCAGTAAATTTTATAAAACAAGATGGCCGACACAGTAAATTTTATAAAACAAGATGGCCGACACTGAAAACCAGAGCAGCAGTTGAGAAAGCAATGCCGTGGTGGGGTAATATAATCAAAAGTCTCGACTTATGATTGGATATTTAAAGTATATCATACTTCGATATGACAAATAATTTGCATGTCTAACGTACGTCTTAAATGAAGAAGCAGTAAATTTTATAAAACAAGATGGCCGACACTGAAAACCAGAGCAGCAGTTGAGAAAGCAATGCCGTGGTTGGGGTAATATAATCAAAAGTCTCGACTTATGATTGGATATTTAAAGTATATCATACTTCGATATGACAAATAATTTGCATGTCTAACGTACGTCTTAAATGAAGAAGCAGTAAATTTTATAAAACAAGATGGCCGACACTGAAAACCAGAGCAGCAGTTGAGAAAGCAATGCCGTTGTCGGGGTAATATAATCAAAAGTCTCGACTTATGATTGGATATTTAAAGTATATCATACATCGATATGACAAATAATTTGCATGTCTCACGTATATTACGTCTTAAATGAAGAAGCAGTAAATTTTATAAAACAAGATGGCCGACAGTAAATTTTATAAAACAAGATGGCCGACACTGAAAACCAGAGCAGCAGTTGAGAAAGCAATGCCGTGGTTGGGGTAATATAATCAAAAGTCTCGACTTATGATTGGATATTTAAAGTATATCATACTTCGATATGACAAATAATTTGCATGTCTAACGTACGTCTTAAATGAAGAAGCAGTAAATTTTATAAAACAAGATGGCCGACACTGAAAACCAGAGCAGCAGTTGAGAAAGCAATGCCGTTGTCGGGGTAATATAATCAAAAGTCTCGACTTATGATTGGATATTTAAAGTATATCATACTTCGATATGACAAATAATTTGCATGTCTAACGTATATTACGTCTTAAATGAAGAAGCAGTAAATTTTATAAAACAAGATGGCCGACACTGAAAACCAGAGCAGCAGTTGAGAAAGCAATGCCGTTGTCGGGGTAATATAATCAAAAGTCTCGACTTATGATTGGATATTTAAAGTATATCATACATCGATATGACAAATAATTTGCATGTCTCACGTATATTACGTCTTAAATGAAGAAGCAGTAAATTTTATAAAACAAGATGGCCGACACAGTAAATTTTATAAAACAAGATGGCCGACACTGAAAACCAGAGCAGCAGTTGAGAAAGCAATGCCGTGGTTGGGGTAATATAATCAAAAGTCTCGACTTATGATTGGATATTTAAAGTATATCATACTTCGATATGACAAATAATTTGCATGTCTAACGTACGTCTTAAATGAAGAAGCAGTAAATTTTATAAAACAAGATGGCCGACACTGAAAACCAGAGCAGCAGTTGAGAAAGCAATGCCGTTGTCGGGGTAATATAATCAAAAGTCTCGACTTATGATTGGATATTTAAAGTATATCATACTTCGATATGACAAATAATTTGCATGTCTAACGTATATTACGTCTTAAATGAAGAAGCAGTAAATTTTATAAAACAAGATGGCCGACACTGAAAACCAGAGCAGCAGTTGAGAAAGCAATGCCGTGGTCGGGGTAATATAATCAAAAGTCTCGACTTATGATTGGATATTTAAAGTATATCATACTTCGATATGACAAATAATTTGCATGTCTAACGTACGTCTTAAATGAAGAAGCAGTAAATTTTATAAAACAAGATGGCCGACACTGAAAACCAGAGCAGCAGTTGAGAAAGCAATGCCGTGGTCGGGGTAATATAATCAAAAGTCTCGACTTATGATTGGATATTTAAAGTATATCATACTTCGATATGACAAATAATTTGCATGTCTAACGTATATTACGTCTTAAATGAAGAAGCAGTAAATTTTATAAAACAAGATGGCCGACACTGAAAACCAGAGCAGCAGTTGAGAAAGCAATGCCGTTGTCGGGGTAATATAATCAAAAGTCTCGACTTATGATTGGATATTTAAAGTATATCATACTTCGATATGACAAATAATTTGCATGTCTAACGTATATTACGTCTTAAATGAAGAAGCAGTAAATTTTATAAAACAAGATGGCCGACACTGAAAACCAGAGCAGCAGTTGAGAAAGCAATGCCGTGGTCGGGGTAATATAATCAAAAGTCTCGACTTATGATTGGATATTTAAAGTATATCATACTTCGATATGACAAATAATTTGCATGTCTAACGTATATTACGTCTTAAATGAAGAAGCAGTAAATTTTATAAAACAAGATGGCCGACACTGAAAACCAGAGCAGCAGTTGAGAAAGCAATGCCGTTGTCGGGGTAATATAATCAAAAGTCTCGAATTATGATTGGATATTTAAAGTATATCATACATCGATATGACAAATAATTTGCATGTCTCACGTATATTACGTCTTAAATGAAGAAGCAGTAAATTTTATAAAACAAGATGGCCGACACAGTAAATTTTATAAAACAAGATGGCCGACACTGAAAACCAGAGCAGCAGTTGAGAAAGCAATGCCGTGGTTGGGGTAATATAATCAAAAGTCTCGACTTATGATTGGATATTTAAAGTATATCATACTTCGATATGACAAATAATTTGCATGTCTAACGTACGTCTTAAATGAAGAAGCAGTAAATTTTATAAAACAAGATGGCCGACACTGAAAACCAGAGCAGCAGTTGAGAAAGCAATGCCGTGGTCGGGGTAATATAATCAAAAGTCTCGACTTATGATTGGATATTTAAAGTATATCATACTTCGATATGACAAATAATTTGCATGTCTAACGTATATTACGTCTTAAATGAAAAGCAGTAAATTTTATAAAACAAGATGGCCGACACTGAAAACCAGAGCAGCAGTTGAGAAAGCAATGCCGTTGTCGGGGTAATATAATCAAAAGTCTCGACTTATGATTGGATATTTAAAGTATATCATACTTCGATATGACAAATAATTTGCATGTCTAACGTATATTACGTCTTAAATGAAGAAGCAGTAAATTTTATAAAACAAGATGGCCGACACTGAAAACGAGCAGCAGTTGAGAAAGCAATGCCGTGGTCGGGGTAATATAATCAAAAGTCTCGACTTATGATTGGATATTTAAAGTATATCATACTTCGATATGACAAATAATTTGCATGTCTAACGTATATTACGTCTTAAATGAAGAAGCAGTAAATTTTATAAAACAAGATGGCCGACACTGAAAACCAGAGCAGCAGTTGAGAAAGCAATGCCGTTGTCGGGGTAATATAATCAAAAGTCTCGACTTATGATTGGATATTTAAAGTATATCATACATCGATATGACAAATAATTTGCATGTCTCACGTATATTACGTCTTAAATGAAGAAGCAGTAAATTTTATAAAACAAGATGGCCGACACAGTAAATTTTATAAAACAAGATGGCCGACACTGAAAACCAGAGCAGCAGTTGAGAAAGCAATGCCGTGGTGGGGTAATATAATCAAAAGTCTCGACTTATGATTGGATATTTAAAGTATATCATACTTCGATATGACAAATAATTTGCATGTCTAACGTACGTCTTAAATGAAGAAGCAGTAAATTTTATAAAACAAGATGGCCGACACTGAAAACCAGAGCAGCAGTTGAGAAAGCAATGCCGTGGTTGGGGTAATATAATCAAAAGTCTCGACTTATGATTGGATATTTAAAGTATATCATACTTCGATATGACAAATAATTTGCATGTCTAACGTACGTCTTAAATGAAGAAGCAGTAAATTTTATAAAACAAGATGGCCGACACTGAAAACCAGAGCAGCAGTTGAGAAAGCAATGCCGTTGTCGGGGTAATATAATCAAAAGTCTCGACTTATGATTGGATATTTAAAGTATATCATACATCGATATGACAAATAATTTGCATGTCTCACGTATATTACGTCTTAAATGAAGAAGCAGTAAATTTTATAAAACAAGATGGCCGACACAGTAAATTTTATAAAACAAGATGGCCGACACTGAAAACCAGAGCAGCAGTTGAGAAAGCAATGCCGTGGTTGGGTAATATAATCAAAAGTCTCGACTTATGATTGGATATTTAAAGTATATCATACTTCGATATGACAAATAATTTGCATGTCTAACGTACGTCTTAAATGAAGAAGCAGTAAATTTTATAAAACAAGATGGCCGACACTGAAAACCAGAGCAGCAGTTGAGAAAGCAATGCCGTTGTCGGGGTAATATAATCAAAAGTCTCGACTTATGATTGGATATTTAAAGTATATCATACTTCGATATGACAAATAATTTGCATGTCTAACGTATATTACGTCTTAAATGAAGAAGCAGTAAATTTTATAAAACAAGATGGCCGACACTGAAAACCAGAGCAGCAGTTGAGAAAGCAATGCCGTTGTCGGGGTAATATAATCAAAAGTCTCGACTTATGATTGGATATTTAAAGTATATCATACTTCGATATGACAAATAATTTGCATGTCTAACGTATATTACGTCTTAAATGAAGAAGCAGTAAATTTTATAAAACAAGATGGCCGACACTGAAAACCAGAGCAGCAGTTGAGAAAGCAATGCCGTGGTCGGGGTAATATAATCAAAAGTCTCGACTTATGATTGGATATTTAAAGTATATCATACTTCGATATGACAAATAATTTGCATGTCTAACGTATATTACGTCTTAAATGAAGAAGCAGTAAATTTTATAAAACAAGATGGCCGACACTGAAAACCAGAGCAGCAGTTGAGAAAGCAATGCCGTTGTCGGGGTAATATAATCAAAAGTCTCGACTTATGATTGGATATTTAAAGTATATCATACATCGATATGACAAATAATTTGCATGTCTCACGTATATTACGTCTTAAATGAAGAAGCAGTAAATTTTATAAAACAAGATGGCCGACACAGTAAATTTTATAAAACAAGATGGCCGACACTGAAAACCAGAGCAGCAGTTGAGAAAGCAATGCCGTGGTCGGGGTAATATAATCAAAAGTCTCGACTTATGATTGGATATTTAAAGTATATCATACTTCGATATGACAAATAATTTGCATGTCTAACGTACGTCTTAAATGAAGAAGCAGTAAATTTTATAAAACAAGATGGCCGACACTGAAAACCAGAGCAGCAGTTGAGAAAGCAATGCCGTTGTCGGGGTAATATAATCAAAAGTCTCGAATTATGATTGGATATTTAAAGTATATCATACATCGATATGACAAATAATTTGCATGTCTCACGTATATTACGTCTTAAATGAAGAAGCAGTAAATTTTATAAAACAAGATGGCCGACACAGTAAATTTTATAAAACAAGATGGCCGACACTGAAAACCAGAGCAGCAGTTGAGAAAGCAATGCCGTGGTTGGGGTAATATAATCAAAAGTCTCGACTTATGATTGGATATTTAAAGTATATCATACTTCGATATGACAAATAATTTGCATGTCTAACGTACGTCTTAAATGAAGAAGCAGTAAATTTTATAAAACAAGATGGCCGACACTGAAAACCAGAGCAGCAGTTGAGAAAGCAATGCCGTGGTCGGGGTAATATAATCAAAAGTCTCGACTTATGATTGGATATTTAAAGTATATCATACTTCGATATGACAAATAATTTGCATGTCTAACGTACGTCTTAAATGAAGAAGCAGTAAATTTTATAAAACAAGATGGCCGACACTGAAAACCAGAGCAGCAGTTGAGAAAGCAATGCCGTGGTCGGGGTAATATAATCAAAAGTCTCGACTTATGATTGGATATTTAAAGTATATCATACTTCGATATGACAAATAATTTGCATGTCTAACGTACGTCTTAAATGAAGAAGCAGTAAATTTTATAAAACAAGATGGCCGACACTGAAAACCAGAGCAGCAGTTGAGAAAGCAATGCCGTGGTCGGGGTAATATAATCAAAAGTCTCGACTTATGATTGGATATTTAAAGTATATCATACTTCGATATGACAAATAATTTGCATGTCTAACGTACGTCTTAAATGAAGAAGCAGTAAATTTTATAAAACAAGATGGCCGACACTGAAAACCAGAGCAGCAGTTGAGAAAGCAATGCCGTTGTCGGGGTAATATAATCAAAAGTCTCGACTTATGATTGGATATTTAAAGTATATCATACTTCGATATGACAAATAATTTGCATGTCTAACGTATATTACGTCTTAAATGAAGAAGCAGTAAATTTTATAAAACAAGATGGCCGACACTGAAAACCAGAGCAGCAGTTGAGAAAGCAATGCCGTTGTCGGGTAATATAATCAAAAGTCTCGACTTATGATTGGATATTTAAAGTATATCATACTTCGATATGACAAATAATTTGCATGTCTAACGTATATTACGTCTTAAATGAAGAAGCAGTAAATTTTATAAAACAAGATGGCCGACACTGAAAACCAGAGCAGCAGTTGAGAAAGCAATGCCGTGGTCGGGGTAATATAATCAAAAGTCTCGACTTATGATTGGATATTTAAAGTATATCATACTTCGATATGACAAATAATTTGCATGTCTAACGTACGTCTTAAATGAAGAAGCAGTAAATTTTATAAAACAAGATGGCCGACACTGAAAACCAGAGCAGCAGTTGAGAAAGCAATGCCGTGGTTGGGGTAATATAATCAAAAGTCTCGACTTATGATTGGATATTTAAAGTATATCATACTTCGATATGACAAATAATTTGCATGTCTAACGTACGTCTTAAATGAAGAAGCAGTAAATTTTATAAAACAAGATGGCCGACACAGTAAATTTTATAAAACAAGATGGCCGACACTGAAAACCAGAGCAGCAGTTGAGAAAGCAATGCCGTGGTCGGGTAATATAATCAAAAGTCTCGACTTATGATTGGATATTTAAAGTATATCATACTTCGATATGACAAATAATTTGCATGTCTAACGTACGTCTTAAATGAAGAAGCAGTAAATTTTATAAAACAAGATGGCCGACACTGAAAACCAGAGCAGCAGTTGAGAAAGCAATGCCGTTGTCGGGGTAATATAATCAAAAGTCTCGACTTATGATTGGATATTTAAAGTATATCATACTTCGATATGACAAATAATTTGCATGTCTAACGTACGTCTTAAATGAAGAAGCAGTAAATTTTATAAAACAAGATGGCCGACACTGAAAACCAGAGCAGCAGTTGAGAAAGCAATGCCGTTGTCGGGGTAATATAATCAAAAGTCTCGAATTATGATTGGATATTTAAAGTATATCATACATCGATATGACAAATAATTTGCATGTCTCACGTATATTACGTCTTAAATGAAGAAGCAGTAAATTTTATAAAACAAGATGGCCGACACAGTAATTTTATAAAACAAGATGGCCGACACTGAAAACCAGAGCAGCAGTTGAGAAAGCAATGCCGTGGTCGGGTAATATAATCAAAAGTCTCGACTTATGATTGGATATTTAAAGTATATCATACTTCGATATGACAAATAATTTGCATGTCTAACGTACGTCTTAAATGAAGAAGCAGTAAATTTTATAAAACAAGATGGCCGACACTGAAAACCAGAGCAGCAGTTGAGAAAGCAATGCCGTGGTCGGGTAATATAATCAAAAGTCTCGACTTATGATTGGATATTTAAAGTATATCATACTTCGATATGACAAATAATTTGCATGTCTAACGTACGTCTTAAATGAAGAAGCAGTAAATTTTATAAAACAAGATGGCCGACACTGAAAACCAGAGCAGCAGTTGAGAAAGCAATGCCGTTGTCGGGGTAATATAATCAAAAGTCTCGACTTATGATTGGATATTTAAAGTATATCATACATCGATATGACAAATAATTTGCATGTCTCACGTATATACGTCTTAAATGAAGAAGCAGTAAATTTTATAAAAAGATGGCCGACACAGTAAATTTTATAAAACAAGATGGCCGACACTGAAAACCAGAGCAGCAGTTGAGAAAGCAATGCCGTGGTTGGGGTAATATAATCAAAAGTCTCGACTTATGATTGGATATTTAAAGTATATCATACTTCGATATGACAAATAATTTGCATGTCTAACGTACGTCTTAAATGAAGAAGCAGTAAATTTTATAAAACAAGATGGCCGACACTGAAAACCAGAGCAGCAGTTGAGAAAGCAATGCCGTTGTCGGGGTAATATAATCAAAAGTCTCGACTTATGATTGGATATTTAAAGTATATCATACTTCGATATGACAAATAATTTGCATGTCTAACGTATATTACGTCTTAAATGAAGAAGCAGTAAATTTTATAAAACAAGATGGCCGACACTGAAAACCAGAGCAGCAGTTGAGAAAGCAATGCCGTTGTCGGGGTAATATAATCAAAAGTCTCGACTTATGATTGGATATTTAAAGTATATCATACATCGATATGACAAATAATTTGCATGTCTAACGTATATTACGTCTTAAATGAAGAAGCAGTAAATTTTATAAAACAAGATGGCCGACACTGAAAACCAGAGCAGCAGTTGAGAAAGCAATGCCGTGGTCGGGGTAATATAATCAAAAGTCTCGACTTATGATTGGATATTTAAAGTATATCATACTTCGATATGACAAATAATTTGCATGTCTAACGTATATTACGTCTTAAATGAAGAAGCAGTAAATTTTATAAAACAAGATGGCCGACACTGAAAACCAGAGCAGCAGTTGAGAAAGCAATGCCGTTGTCGGGGTAATATAATCAAAAGTCTCGACTTATGATTGGATATTTAAAGTATATCATACTTCGATATGACAAATAATTTGCATGTCTCACGTATATTACGTCTTAAATGAAGAAGCAGTAAATTTATAAAACAAGATGGCCGACACAGTAAATTTTATAAAACAAGATGGCCGACACTGAAAACCAGAGCAGCAGTTGAGAAAGCAATGCCGTGGTTGGGGTAATATAATCAAAAGTCTCGACTTATGATTGGATATTTAAAGTATATCATACTTCGATATGACAAATAATTTGCATGTCTAACGTACGTCTTAAATGAAGAAGCAGTAAATTTTATAAAACAAGATGGCCGACACTGAAAACCAGAGCAGCAGTTGAGAAAGCAATGCCGTGGTCGGGGTAATATAATCAAAAGTCTCGACTTATGATTGGATATTTAAAGTATATCATACATCGATATGACAAATAATTTGCATGTCTCACGTATATTACGTCTTAAATGAAGAAGCAGTAAATTTATAAACAAGATGGCCGACACAGTAAATTTTATAAAACAAGATGGCCGACACTGAAAACCAGAGCAGCAGTTGAGAAAGCAATGCCGTGGTGGGGTAATATAATCAAAAGTCTCGACTTATGATTGGATATTTAAAGTATATCATACTTCGATATGACAAATAATTTGCATGTCTAACGTACGTCTTAAATGAAGAAGCAGTAAATTTTATAAAACAAGATGGCCGACACTGAAAACCAGAGCAGCAGTTGAGAAAGCAATGCCGTGGTCGGGGTAATATAATCAAAAGTCTCGACTTATGATTGGATATTTAAAGTATATCATACTTCGATATGACAAATAATTTGCATGTCTAACGTACGTCTTAAATGAAGAAGCAGTAAATTTTATAAAACAAGATGGCCGACACTGAAAACCAGAGCAGCAGTTGAGAAAGCAATGCCGTGGTCGGGGTAATATAATCAAAAGTCTCGACTTATGATTGGATATTTAAAGTATATCATACTTCGATATGACAAATAATTTGCATGTCTAACGTACGTCTTAAATGAAGAAGCAGTAAATTTTATAAAACAAGATGGCCGACACTGAAAACCAGAGCAGCAGTTGAGAAAGCAATGCCGTTGTCGGGGTAATATAATCAAAAGTCTCGACTTATGATTGGATATTTAAAGTATATCATACTTCGATATGACAAATAATTTGCATGTCTAACGTATATTACGTCTTAAATGAAGAAGCAGTAAATTTTATAAAACAAGATGGCCGACACTGAAAACCAGAGCAGCAGTTGAGAAAGCAATGCCGTTGTCGGGGTAATATAATCAAAAGTCTCGACTTATGATTGGATATTTAAAGTATATCATACATCGATATGACAAATAATTTGCATGTCTAACGTATATTACGTCTTAAATGAAGAAGCAGTAAATTTTATAAAACAAGATGGCCGACACTGAAAACCAGAGCAGCAGTTGAGAAAGCAATGCCGTGGTCGGGGTAATATAATCAAAAGTCTCGACTTATGATTGGATATTTAAAGTATATCATACTTCGATATGACAAATAATTTGCATGTCTAACGTACGTCTTAAATGAAGAAGCAGTAAATTTTATAAAACAAGATGGCCGACACTGAAAACCAGAGCAGCAGTTGAGAAAGCAATGCCGTTGTCGGGGTAATATAATCAAAAGTCTCGACTTATGATTGGATATTTAAAGTATATCATACATCGATATGACAAATAATTTGCATGTCTCACGTATATTACGTCTTAAATGAAGAAGCAGTAAATTTTATAAAACAAGATGGCCGACACAGTAATTTTATAAAACAAGATGGCCGACACTGAAAACCAGAGCAGCAGTTGAGAAAGCAATGCCGTGGTTGGGGTAATATAATCAAAAGTCTCGACTTATGATTGGATATTTAAAGTATATCATACTTCGATATGACAAATAATTTGCATGTCTAACGTACGTCTTAAATGAAGAAGCAGTAAATTTATAAAACAAGATGGCCGACACTGAAAACCAGAGCAGCAGTTGAGAAAGCAATGCCGTGTGTCGGGGTAATATAATCAAAAGTCTCGACTTATGATTGGATATTTAAAGTATATCATACTTCGATATGACAAATAATTTGCATGTCTAACGTACGTCTTAAATGAAGAAGCAGTAAATTTTATAAAACAAGATGGCCGACACTGAAACCAGAGCAGCAGTTGAGAAAGCAATGCCGTGGTCGGGGTAATATAATCAAAAGTCTCGACTTATGATTGGATATTTAAAGTATATCATACTTCGATATGACAAATAATTTGCATGTCTAACGTACGTCTTAAATGAAGAAGCAGTAAATTTTATAAACAAGATGGCCGACACTGAAACCAGAGCAGCAGTTGAGAAAGCAATGCCGTTGTCGGGGTAATATAATCAAAAGTCTCGACTTATGATTGGATATTTAAAGTATATCATACTTCGATATGACAAATAATTTGCATGTCTCACGTATATTACGTCTTAAATGAAGAAGCAGTAAATTTTATAAAACAAGATGGCCGACACTGAAAACCAGAGCAGCAGTTGAGAAAGCAATGCCGTTGTCGGGGTAATATAATCAAAAGTCTCGACTTATGATTGGATATTTAAAGTATATCATACATCGATATGACAAATAATTTGCATGTCTAACGTATATTACGTCTTAAATGAAGAAGCAGTAAATTTTATAAAACAAGATGGCCGACACTGAAAACCAGAGCAGCAGTTGAGAAAGCAATGCCGTGGTCGGGGTAATATAATCAAAAGTCTCGACTTATGATTGGATATTTAAAGTATATCATACTTCGATATGACAAATAATTTGCATGTCTAACGTACGTCTTAAATGAAGAAGCAGTAAATTTTTATAAAACAAGATGGCCGACACTGAAAACCAGAGCAGCAGTTGAAAAGCAATGCCGTTGTCGGGGTAATATAATCAAAAGTCTCGAATTATGATTGGATATTTAAAGTATATCATACATCGATATGACAAATAATTTGCATGTCTCACGTATATTACGTCTTAAATGAAGAAGCAGTAAATTTTATAAAACAAGATGGCCGACACAGTAAATTTTATAAAACAAGATGGCCGACACTGAAAACAGAGCAGCAGTTGAGAAAGCAATGCCGTGTTGGGTAATATAATCAAAAGTCTCGACTTATGATTGGATATTTAAAGTATATCATACTTCGATATGACAAATAATTTGCATGTCTAACGTACGTCTTAAATGAAGAAGCAGTAAATTTTATAAAACAAGATGGCCGACACTGAAAACCAGAGCAGCAGTTGAGAAAGCAATGCCGTGGTTGGGGTAATATAATCAAAAGTCTCGACTTATGATTGGATATTTAAAGTATATCATACTTCGATATGACAAATAATTTGCATGTCTAACGTACGTCTTAAATGAAGAAGCAGTAATTTTATAAAACAAGATGGCCGACACTGAAAACCAGAGCAGCAGTTGAGAAAGCAATGCCGTTGTCGGGGTAATATAATCAAAAGTCTCGAATTATGATTGGATATTTAAAGTATATCATACATCGATATGACAAATAATTTGCATGTCTCACGTATATTACGTCTTAAATGAAGAAGCAGTAAATTTTATAAAACAAGATGGCCGACACAGTAAATTATAAAACAAGATGGCCGACACTGAAACCAGAGCAGCAGTTGAGAAAGCAATGCCGTGTTGGGGTAATATAATCAAAAGTCTCGACTTATGATTGGATATTTAAAGTATATCATACTTCGATATGACAAATAATTTGCATGTCTAACGTACGTCTTAAATGAAGAAGCAGTAAATTTTATAAAACAAGATGGCCGACACTGAAAACCAGAGCAGCAGTTGAGAAAGCAATGCCGTTGGTCGGGGTAATATAATCAAAAGTCGACTTATGATTGGATATTTAAAGTATATCATACTTCGATATGACAAATAATTTGCATGTCTAACGTACGTCTTAAATGAAGAAGCAGTAAATTTTATAAAACAAGATGGCCGACACTGAAAACCAGAGCAGCAGTTGAGAAAGCAATGCCGTTGTCGGGGTAATATAATCAAAAGTCTCGAATTATGATTGGATATTTAAAGTATATCATACATCGATATGACAAATAATTTGCATGTCTCACGTATATTACGTCTTAAATGAAGAAGCAGTAAATTTTATAAAACAAGATGCCGACACAGTAAATTTTATAAAACAAGATGGCCGACACTGAAAACCAGAGCAGCAGTTGAGAAAGCAATGCCGTGGTTGGGTAATATAATCAAAAGTCTCGACTTATGATTGGATATTTAAAGTATATCATACTTCGATATGACAAATAATTTGCATGTCTAACGTACGTCTTAAATGAAGAAGCAGTAAATTTTATAAAACAAGATGGCCGACACTGAAAACCAGAGCAGCAGTTGAGAAAGCAATGCCGTTGTCGGGGTAATATAATCAAAAGTCTCGACTTATGATTGGATATTAAAGTATATCATACTTCGATATGACAAATAATTTGCATGTCTCACGTATATTACGTCTTAAATGAAAGAAGCAGTAAATTTATAAAACAAGATGGCCGACACTGAAAACCAGAGCAGCAGTTGAGAAAGCAATGCCGTTGTCGGGTAATATAATCAAAAGTCTCACTTATGATTGGATATTTAAAGTATATCATACATCGATATGACAAAATATTTGCATGTCAACGTATTTACGTCTTAAATGAAGAAGCAGTAAATTTTATAAAACAAGATGGCCGACACTGAAAACCAGAGCAGCAGTTGAGAATTTTATAAAACAAGATGGCCGACACTGAAAACCAGAGCAGCAGTTGAGAAAGCAATGCCGTGGTTGGGGTAATATAATCAAAGTCTCGACTTATGATTGGATATTTTAAAGTATATCATACTTCGATATGACAAATAATTTGCATGTCTAACGTACGTCTTAAATGAAGAAGCAGTAAATTTTATAAAAACAAGATGGCCGACACTGAAAACCAGAGCAGCAGTTGAGAAAGCAATGCCGTGGTCGGGGTAATATAATCAAAAGTCTCGACTTATGATTGGATATTTAAAGTATATCATACTTCGATATGACAAATAATTTGCATGTCTAACGTTACGTCTTAAATGAAAGAAGCAGTAAATTTTATAAAACAAGATGGCCGACACTGAAAACCAGAGCAGCAGTTGAGAAAGCAATGCCGTGGTTGGGGTAATATAATCAAAAGTCTCGACTTATGATTGGATATTTAAAGTATATCATACTTCGATATGACAAATAATTTGCATGTCTAACGTACGTCTTAAATGAAGAAGCAGTAAATTTTATAAAACAAGATGGCCGACACTGAAAACCAGAGCAGCAGTTGAGAAAGCAATGCCGTTGTCGGGGGTAATATAATCAAAAGTCTCGACTTATGATTGGATATTTAAAGTATATCATACTTCGATATGACAAATAATTTGCATGTCTCACGTATATTACGTCTTAAATGAAGAAGCAGTAAATTTATAAAACAAGATGGCCGACACAGTAAATTTTATAAAACAAGATGGCCGACACTGAAAACCAGAGCAGCAGTTGAGAAAGCAATGCCGTGGTTGGGGTAATATAATCAAAAGTCTCGACTTATGATTGGATATTTAAAGTATATCATACTTCGATATGACAAATAATTTGCATGTCTAACGTACGTCTTAAATGAAGAAGCAGTAAATTTTATAAAACAAGATGGCCGACACTGAAAACCAGAGCAGCAGTTGAGAAAGCAATGCCGTTGTCGGGGTAATATAATCAAAAGTCTCGACTTATGATTGGATATTTAAAGTATATCATACTTCGATATGACAAATAATTTGCATGTCTAACGTATATTACGTCTTAAATGAAGAAGCAGTAAATTTTATAAAACAAGATGGCCGACACTGAAAACCAGAGCAGCAGTTGAGAAAGCAATGCCGTTGTCGGGGTAATATAATCAAAAGTCTCGACTTATGATTGGATATTTAAAGTATATCATACTTCGATATGACAAATAATTTGCATGTCTAACGTATATTACGTCTTAAATGAAGAAGCAGTAAATTTTATAAAACAAGATGGCCGACACTGAAAACACAGCAGCAGTTGAGAAAGCAATGCCGTGGTCGGGGTAATATAATCAAAAGTCTCGACTTATGATTGGATATTTAAAGTATATCATACTTCGATATGACAAATAATTTGCATGTCTAACGTATATTACGTCTTAAATGAAGAAGCAGTAAATTTTATAAAACAAGATGGCCGACACTGAAAACCAGAGCAGCAGTTGAGAAAGCAATGCCGTTGTCGGGGTAATATAATCAAAAGTCTCGACTTATGATTGGATATTTAAAGTATATCATACTTCGATATGACAAATAATTTGCATGTCTAACGTATATTACGTCTTAAATGAAGAAGCAGTAAATTTTATAAAACAAGATGGCCGACACTGAAAACCAGAGCAGCAGTTGAGAAAGCAATGCCGTGGTCGGGGTAATATAATCAAAAGTCTCGACTTATGATTGGATATTTAAAGTATATCATACTTCGATATGACAAATAATTTGCATGTCTAACGTACGTCTTAAATGAAGAAGCAGTAAATTTTATAAAACAAGATGGCCGACACTGAAAACCAGAGCAGCAGTTGAGAAAGCAATGCCGTGGTCGGGGTAATATAATCAAAAGTCTCGACTTATGATTGGATATTTAAAGTATATCATACTTCGATATGACAAATAATTTGCATGTCTAACGTATATTACGTCTTAAATGAAGAAGCAGTAAATTTTATAAAACAAGATGGCCGACACTGAAAACCAGAGCAGCAGTTGAGAAAGCAATGCCGTTGTCGGGGTAATATAATCAAAAGTCTCGACTTATGATTGGATATTTAAAGTATATCATACATCGATATGACAAATAATTTGCATGTCTAACGTATATTACGTCTTAAATGAAGAAGCAGTAAATTTATAAAACAAGATGGCCGACAGTAAATTTTATAAAACAAGATGGCGACACTGAAACCAGAGCAGCAGTTGAGAAAGCAATGCCGTTGTCGGGTAATATAATCAAAAGTCTCGACTTATGATTGGATATTTAAAGTATATCATACTTCGATATGACAAATAATTTGCATGTCTAACGTATATTACGTCTTAAATGAAGAAGCAGTAAATTTTATAAAACAAGATGGCCGACACTGAAAACCAGAGCAGCAGTTGAGAAAGCAATGCCGTGGTCGGGGTAATATAATCAAAAGTCTCGACTTATGATTGGATATTTAAAGTATATCATACTTCGATATGACAAATAATTTGCATGTCTAACGTACGTCGTCTTAAATGAAGAAGCAGTAAATTTTATAAAACAAGATGGCCGACACTGAAAACCAGAGCAGCAGTTGAGAAAGCAATGCCGTTGTCGGGGTAATATAATCAAAAGTCTCGAATTATGATTGGATATTTAAAGTATATCATACATCGATATGACAAATAATTTGCATGTCTCACGTATATTACGTCTTAAATGAAGAAGCAGTAAATTTTATAAAAACAAGATGGCCGACACAGTAAATTTTATAACAAGATGGCCGACACTGAAAACCAGAGCAGCAGTTGAGAAAGCAATGCCGTGGTTGGGGTAATATAATCAAAAGTCTCGACTTATGATTGGATATTTAAAGTATATCATACTTCGATATGACAAATAATTTGCATGTCTAACGTACGTCTTAAATGAAGAAGCAGTAAATTTTATAAAACAAGATGGCCGACACTGAAAACCAGAGCAGCAGTTGAGAAAGCAATGCCGTGGTCGGGGTAATATAATCAAAAGTCTCGACTTATGATTGGATATTTAAAGTATATCATACTTCGATATGACAAATAATTTGCATGTCTAACGTATATTACGTCTTAAATGAAGAAGCAGTAAATTTTATAAAACAAGATGGCCGACACTGAAAACCAGAGCAGCAGTTGAGAAAGCAATGCCGTTGTCGGGGTAATATAATCAAAAGTCTCGACTTATGATTGGATATTTAAAGTATATCATACTTCGATATGACAAATAATTTGCATGTCTAACGTATATTACGTCTTAAATGAAGAAGCAGTAAATTTTATAAAACAAGATGGCCGACACTGAAAACCAGAGCAGCAGTTGAGAAAGCAATGCCGTGGTGGGGTAATATAATCAAAAGTCTCGACTTATGATTGGATATTTAAAGTATATCATACTTCGATATGACAAATAATTTGCATGTCTAACGTACGTCTTAAATGAAGAAGCAGTAAATTTTATAAAACAAGATGGCCGACACTGAAAACCAGAGCAGCAGTTGAGAAAGCAATGCCGTGGTTGGGGTAATATAATCAAAAGTCTCGACTTATGATTGGATATTTAAAGTATATCATACTTCGATATGACAAATAATTTGCATGTCTAACGTATATTACGTCTTAAATGAAGAAGCAGTAAATTTTATAAAACAAGATGGCCGACACTGAAAACCAGAGCAGCAGTTGAGAAAGCAATGCCGTGGTCGGGGTAATATAATCAAAAGTCTCGACTTATGATTGGATATTTAAAGTATATCATACATCGATATGACAAATAATTTGCATGTCTAACGTATATTACGTCTTAAATGAAGAAGCAGTAAATTTTTATAAAACAAGATGGCCGACACTGAAAACCAGAGCAGCAGTTGAGAAAGCAATGCCGTGGTCGGGTAATATAATCAAAAGTCTCGACTTATGATTGGATATTTAAAGTATATCATACTTCGATATGACAAATAATTTGCATGTCTAACGTACGTCTTAAATGAAGAAGCAGTAAATTTTATAAAACAAGATGGCCGACACTGAAAACCAGAGCAGCAGTTGAGAAAGCAATGCCGTTGTCGGGGTAATATAATCAAAAGTCTCGAATTATGATTGGATATTTAAAGTATATCATACATCGATATGACAAATAATTTGCATGTCTCACGTATATTACGTCTTAAATGAAGAAGCAGTAAATTTTATAAAACAAGATGGCCGACACAGTAAATTTTATAAAACAAGATGGCCGACACTGAAAACCAGAGCAGCAGTTGAGAAAGCAATGCCGTGGTTGGGGTAATATAATCAAAAGTCTCGACTTATGATTGGATATTTAAGTATATCATACTTCGATATGACAAATAATTTGCATGTCTAACGTACGTCTTAAATGAAGAAGCAGTAAATTTTATAAAACAAGATGGCCGACACTGAAAACCAGAGCAGCAGTTGAGAAAGCAATGCCGTGTCGGGGTAATATAATCAAAAGTCTCGACTTATGATTGGATATTTAAAGTATATCATACTTCGATATGACAAATAATTTGCATGTCTCACGTATATTACGTCTTAAATGAAGAAGCAGTAAATTTTATAAAACAAGATGGCCGACACTGAAAACCAGAGCAGCAGTTGAGAAAGCAATGCCGTGGTTGGGGGTAATATAATCAAAAGTCTCGACTTATGATTGGATATTTAAAGTATATCATACTTCGATATGACAAATAATTTGCATGTCTAAATATTACGTCTTAAATGAAGAAGCAGTAAATTTTATAAAACAAGATGGCCGACACTGAAAACCAGAGCAGCAGTTGAGAAAGCAATGCCGTGGTCGGGGTAATATAATCAAAAGTCTCGACTTATGATTGGATATTTAAAGTATATCATACTTCGATATGACAAATAATTTGCATGTCTAACGTATCGTCTTAAATGAAGAAGCAGTAAATTTTATAAAACAAGATGGCCGACACTGAAAACCAGAGCAGCAGTTGAGAAAGCAATGCCGTGGTCGGGGTAATATAATCAAAAGTCTCGACTTATGATTGGATATTTAAAGTATATCATACTTCGATATGACAAATAATTTGCATGTCTAACGTATATTACGTCTTAAATGAAGAAGCAGTAAATTTTATAAAACAAGATGGCCGACACTGAAACCAGAGCAGCAGTTGAGAAAGCAATGCCGTGGTCGGGGTAATATAATCAAAAGTCTCGACTTATGATTGGATATTTAAAGTATATCATACTTCGATATGACAAATAATTTGCATGTCTAACGTATATTACGTCTTAAATGAAGAAGCAGTAAATTTTATAAAACAAGATGGCCGACACTGAAAACCAGAGCAGCAGTTGAGAAAGCAATGCCGTTGTCGGGGTAATATAATCAAAAGTCTCGACTTATGATTGGATATTTAAAGTATATCATACTTCGATATGACAAATAATTTGCATGTCTACGTATATTACGTCTTAAATGAAGAAGCAGTAAATTTTATAAAACAAGATGGCCGACACTGAAAACCAGAGCAGCAGTTGAGAAAGCAATGCCGTGGTCGGGGTAATATAATCAAAAGTCTCGACTTATGATTGGATATTTAAAGTATATCATACTTCGATATGACAAATAATTTGCATGTCTAACGTATTACGTCTTAAATGAAGAAGCAGTAAATTTTATAAAACAAGATGGCCGACACTGAAAACCAGAGCAGCAGTTGAGAAAGCAATGCCGTTGTCGGGGTAATATAATCAAAAGTCTCGACTTATGATTGGATATTTAAAATATATCATACTTCGATATGACAAATAATTTGCATGTCTAACGTATATTACGTCTTAAATGAAGAAGCAGTAAATTTTATAAAACAAGATGGCCGACACAGTAAATTTTATAAAACAAGATGGCCGACACTGAAAACCAGAGCAGCAGTTGAGAAAGCAATGCCGTGTCGGGGTAATATAATCAAAAGTCTCGACTTATGATTGGATATTTAAAGTATATCATACATCGATATGACAAATAATTTGCATGTCTAACGTATATTACGTCTTAAATGAAGAAGCAGTAAATTTTATAAAACAAGATGGCCGACACAGTAAATTTATAAAACAAGATGGCCGACACTGAAAACCAGAGCAGCAGTTGAGAAAGCAATGCCGTGGTTGGGGTAATATAATCAAAAGTCTCGACTTATGATTGGATATTTAAAGTATATCATACTTCGATATGACAAATAATTTGCATGTCTAACGTACGTCTTAAATGAAGAAGCAGTAAATTTTATAAAACAAGATGGCCGACACTGAAAACCAGAGCAGCAGTTGAGAAAGCAATGCCGTTGTCGGGGTAATATAATCAAAAGTCTCGACTTATGATTGGATATTTAAAGTATATCATACTTCGATATGACAAATAATTTGCATGTCTAACGTATATTACGTCTTAAATGAAGAAGCAGTAAATTTTATAAAACAAGATGGCCGACACTGAAAACCAGAGCAGCAGTTGAGAAAGCAATGCCGTTGTCGGGGTAATATAATCAAAAGTCTCGACTTATGATTGGATATTTAAAGTATATCATACATCGATATGACAAATAATTTGCATGTCTAACGTATATTACGTCTTAAATGAAGAAGCAGTAAATTTTATAAAACAAGATGGCCGACACTGAAAACCAGAGCAGCAGTTGAGAAAGCAATGCCGTGGTCGGGGTAATATAATCAAAAGTCTCGACTTATGATTGGATATTTAAAGTATATCATACTTCGATATGACAAATAATTTGCATGTCTAACGTATATTACGTCTTAAATGAAGAAGCAGTAAATTTTATAAAACAAGATGGCCGACACTGAAAACCAGAGCAGCAGTTGAGAAAGCAATGCCGTTGTCGGGGTAATATAATCAAAAGTCTCGACTTATGATTGGATATTTAAAGTATATCATACTTCGATATGACAAATAATTTGCATGTCTAACGTATATTACGTCTTAAATGAAGAAGCAGTAAATTTTATAAAACAAGATGGCCGACACTGAAAACCAGAGCAGCAGTTGAGAAAGCAATGCCGTTGTCGGGGTAATATAATCAAAAGTCTCGACTTATGATTGGATATTTAAAGTATATCATACTTCGATATGACAAATAATTTGCATGTCTAACGTATATTACGTCTTAAATGAAGAAGCAGTAAATTTTATAAAACAAGATGGCCGACACTGAAAACCAGAGCAGCAGTTGAGAAAGCAATGCCGTGGTCGGGGTAATATAATCAAAAGTCTCGACTTATGATTGGATATTTAAAGTATATCATACTTCGATATGACAAATAATTTGCATGTCTAACGTACGTCTTAAATGAAGAAGCAGTAAATTTTATAAAACAAGATGGCCGACACTGAAAACCAGAGCAGCAGTTGAGAAAGCAATGCCGTGGTCGGGTAATATAATCAAAAGTCTCGACTTATGATTGGATATTTAAAGTATATCATACTTCGATATGACAAATAATTTGCATGTCTAACGTACGTCTTAAATGAAGAAGCAGTAAATTTTATAAAACAAGATGGCCGACACTGAAAACCAGAGCAGCAGTTGAGAAAGCAATGCCGTTCGGGGGTAATATAATCAAAAGTCTCGACTTATGATTGGATATTTAAAGTATATCATACTTCGATATGACAAATAATTTGCATGTCTAACGTATATTACGTCTTAAATGAAGAAGCAGTAAATTTTATAAAACAAGATGGCCGACACTGAAAACCAGAGCAGCAGTTGAGAAAGCAATGCCGTGTCGGGGTAATATAATCAAAAGTCTCGACTTATGATTGGATATTTAAAGTATATCATACTTCGATATGACAAATAATTTGCATGTCTAACGTATATTACGTCTTAAATGAAGAAGCAGTAAATTTTATAAAACAAGATGGCCGACACTGAAAACCAGAGCAGCAGTTGAGAAAGCAATGCCGTGGTCGGGGTAATATAATCAAAAGTCTCGACTTATGATTGGATATTTAAAGTATATCATACTTCGATATGACAAATAATTTGCATGTCTAACGTACGTCTTAAATGAAGAAGCAGTAAATTTTATAAAACAAGATGGCCGACACTGAAAACCAGAGCAGCAGTTGAGAAAGCAATGCCGTTGTCGGGGTAATATAATCAAAAGTCTCGACTTATGATTGGATATTTAAAGTATATCATACTTCGATATGACAAATAATTTGCATGTCTAACGTATATTACGTCTTAAATGAAGAAGCAGTAAATTTTATAAAACAAGATGGCCGACACTGAAAACCAGAGCAGCAGTTGAGAAAGCAATGCCGTGGTCGGGGTAATATAATCAAAAGTCTCGACTTATGATTGGATATTTAAAGTATATCATACTTCGATATGACAAATAATTTGCATGTCTAACGTACGTCTTAAATGAAGAAGCAGTAAATTTTATAAAACAAGATGGCCGACACTGAAAACCAGAGCAGCAGTTGAGAAAGCAATGCCGTTGTCGGGGTAATATAATCAAAAGTCTCGACTTATGATTGGATATTTAAAGTATATCATACTTCGATATGACAAATAATTTGCATGTCTAACGTATCTTAAATGAAGAAGCAGTAAATTATAAAACAAGATGCCGAGTAAATTTTATAAAACAAGATGGCCGACACTGAAAACCAGAGCAGCAGTTGAGAAAGCAATGCCGTGGTTGGGGTAATATAATCAAAAGTCTCGACTTATGATTGGATATTTAAAGTATATCATACTTCGATATGACAAATAATTTGCATGTCTAACGTACGTCTTAAATGAAGAAGCAGTAAATTTTATAAAACAAGATGGCCGACACTGAAAACCAGAGCAGCAGTTGAGAAAGCAATGCCGTGGTCGGGGTAATATAATCAAAAGTCTCGACTTATGATTGGATATTTAAAGTATATCATACTTCGATATGACAAATAATTTGCATGTCTAACGTATATTACGTCTTAAATGAAGAAGCAGTAAATTTTATAAAACAAGATGGCCGACACTGAAAACCAGAGCAGCAGTTGAGAAAGCAATGCCGTTGTCGGGGTAATATAATCAAAAGTCTCGACTTATGATTGGATATTTAAAGTATATCATACTTCGATATGACAAATAATTTGCATGTCTAACGTATATTACGTCTTAAATGAAGAAGCAGTAAATTTTATAAAACAAGATGGCCGACACTGAAAACCAGAGCAGCAGTTGAGAAAGCAATGCCGTGGTCGGGGTAATATAATCAAAAGTCTCGACTTATGATTGGATATTTAAAGTATATCATACTTCGATATGACAAATAATTTGCATGTCTAACGTATATTACGTCTTAAATGAAGAAGCAGTAAATTTTATAAAACAAGATGGCCGACACTGAAAACCAGAGCAGCAGTTGAGAAAGCAATGCCGTTGTCGGGGTAATATAATCAAAAGTCTCGACTTATGATTGGATATTTAAAGTATATCATACATCGATATGACAAATAATTTGCATGTCTCACGTATATTACGTCTTAAATGAAGAAGCAGTAAATTTTATAAAACAAGATGGCCGACACAGTAAATTTTATAAAACAAGATGGCCGACACTGAAAACCAGAGCAGCAGTTGAGAAAGCAATGCCGTGGTTGGGGTAATATAATCAAAAGTCTCGACTTATGATTGGATATTTAAAGTATATCATACTTCGATATGACAAATAATTTGCATGTCTAACGTATATTACGTCTTAAATGAAGAAGCAGTAAATTTTATAAAACAAGATGGCCGACACTGAAAACCAGAGCAGCAGTTGAGAAAGCAATGCCGTGTCGGGGTAATATAATCAAAAGTCTCGACTTATGATTGGATATTTAAAGTATATCATACTTCGATATGACAAATAATTTGCATGTCTAACGTATATTACGTCTTAAATGAAGAAGCAGTAAATTTTATAAAACACAGTAAATGATGGCCGACACTGAAAACCAGAGCAGCAGTTGAGAAAGCAATGCCGTTGTCGGGGTAATATAATCAAAAGTCTCGAATTATGATTGGATATTTAAAGTATATCATACTTCGATATGACAAATAATTTGCATGTCTCAACGTATATTACGTCTTAAATGAAGAAGCAGTAAATTTTATAAAACAAGATGGCCGACACTGGCCGACACTGAAAACCAGAGCAGCAGTTGAGAAAGCAATGCCGTGGTCGGGGTAATATAATCAAAAGTCTCGACTTATGATTGGATATTTAAAGTATATCATACTTCGATATGACAAATAATTTGCATGTCTAACGTACGTCTTAAATGAAGAAGCAGTAAATTTTATAAAACAAGATGGCCGACACTGAAAACCAGAGCAGCAGTTGAGAAAGCAATGCCGTTGTCGGGGTAATATAATCAAAAGTCTCGACTTATGATTGGATATTTAAAGTATATCATACTTCGATATGACAAATAATTTGCATGTCTAACGTATATTACGTCTTAAATGAAGAAGCAGTAAATTTTATAAAACAAGATGGCCGACACTGAAAACCAGAGCAGCAGTTGAGAAAGCAATGCCGTTGTCGGGGTAATATAATCAAAAGTCTCGACTTATGATTGGATATTTAAAGTATATCATACATCGATATGACAAATAATTTGCATGTCTAACGTATATTACGTCTTAAATGAAGAAGCAGTAAATTTTATAAAACAAGATGGCCGACACTGTAAAACCCGACACTGAGCAGCAGTTGAGAAAGCAATGCCGTGGTCGGGGTAATATAATCAAAAGTCTCGACTTATGATTGGATATTTAAAGTATATCATACTTCGATATGACAAATAATTTGCATGTCTAACGTACGTCTTAAATGAAGAAGCAGTAAATTTTATAAAACAAGATGGCCGACACTGAAAACCAGAGCAGCAGTTGAGAAAGCAATGCCGTTGTCGGGGTAATATAATCAAAAGTCTCGACTTATGATTGGATATTTAAAGTATATCATACTTCGATATGACAAATAATTTGCATGTCTCACGTATATTACGTCTTAAATGAAGAAGCAGTAAATTTTATAAAACAAGATGGCCGACACTGAAAACCAGAGCAGCAGTTGAGAAAGCAATGCCGTTGTCGGGGTAATATAATCAAAAGTCTCGACTTATGATTGGATATTTAAAGTATATCATACATCGATATGACAAATAATTTGCATGTCTAACGTATATTACGTCTTAAATGAAGGAGCAGTAAATTTTATAAAACAAGATGGCCGACACTGAAAACCAGAGCAGCAGTTGAGAAAATATGCCGTGGTCGGGGTAATATAATCAAAAGTCTCGACTTATGATTGGATATTTAAAATATATCATACTTCGATATGACAAATAATTTGCATGTCTAACGTATATTACGTCTTAAATGAAGAAGCAGTAAATTTTATAAAACAAGATGGCCGACACTGAAAACCAGAGCAGCAGTTGAGAAAGCAATGCCGTTGTCGGGGTAATATAATCAAAAGTCTCGACTTATGATTGGATATTTAAAGTATATCATACTTCGATATGACAAATAATTTGCATGTCTAACGTATATTACGTCTTAAATGAAGAAGCAGTAAATTTTATAAAACAAGATGGCCGACACAGTGATGGCCGACACTGAAAACCAGAGCAGCAGTTGAGAAAGCAATGCCGTGGTCGGGGTAATATAATCAAAAGTCTCGACTTATGATTGGATATTTAAAGTATATCATACTTCGATATGACAAATAATTTGCATGTCTAACGTATATTACGTCTTAAATGAAGAAGCAGTAAATTTTATAAAACAAGATGGCCGACACTGAAAACCAGAGCAGCAGTTGAGAAAGCAATGCCGTGGTTGGGGTAATATAATCAAAAGTCTCGACTTATGATTGGATATTTAAAGTATATCATACTTCGATATGACAAATAATTTGCATGTCTAACGTATATTACGTCTTAAATGAAGAAGCAGTAAATTTTATAAAACAAGATGGCCGACACTGAAAACCAGAGCAGCAGTTGAGAAAGCAATGCCGTGGTTGGGGTAATATAATCAAAAGTCTCGACTTATGATTGGATATTTAAAGTATATCATACTTCGATATGACAAATAATTTGCATGTCTAACGTACGTCTTAAATGAAGAAGCAGTAAATTTTATAAAACAAGATGGCCGACACTGAAAACCAGAGCAGCAGTTGAGAAAGCAATGCCGTGGTTGGGGTAATATAATCAAAAGTCTCGACTTATGATTGGATATTTAAAGTATATCATACTTCGATATGACAAATAATTTGCATGTCTAACGTACGTCTTAAATGAAGAAGCAGTAAATTTTATAAAACAAGATGGCCGACACTGAAAACCAGAGCAGCAGTTGAGAAAGCAATGCCGTGGTCGGGGTAATATAATCAAAAGTCTCGACTTATGATTGGATATTTAAAGTATATCATACTTCGATATGACAAATAATTTGCATGTCTAACGTACGTCTTAAATGAAGAAGCAGTAAATTTTATAAAACAAGATGGCCGACACTGAAAACCAGAGCAGCAGTTGAGAAAGCAATGCCGTGGTCGGGGTAATATAATCAAAAGTCTCGACTTATGATTGGATATTTAAAGTATATCATACTTCGATATGACAAATAATTTGCATGTCTAACGTATATTACGTCTTAAATGAAGAAGCAGTAAATTTTATAAAACAAGATGGCCGACACTGAAAACCAGAGCAGCAGTTGAGAAAGCAATGCCGTGGTCGGGGTAATATAATCAAAAGTCTCGACTTATGATTGGATATTTAAAGTATATCATACTTCGATATGACAAATAATTTGCATGTCTAACGTATATTACGTCTTAAATGAAGAAGCAGTAAATTTTATAAAACAAGATGGCCGACACTGAAAACCAGAGCAGCAGTTGAGAAAGCAATGCCGTGGTCGGGGTAATATAATCAAAAGTCTCGACTTATGATTGGATATTTAAAGTATATCATACTTCGATATGACAAATAATTTGCATGTCTAACGTACGTCTTAAATGAAGAAGCAGTAAATTTTATAAAACAAGATGGCCGACACTGAAAACCAGAGCAGCAGTTGAGAAAGCAATGCCGTGGTCGGGGTAATATAATCAAAAGTCTCGACTTATGATTGGATATTTAAAGTATATCATACTTCGATATGACA
This sequence comes from Nasonia vitripennis, assembly GCF_009193385.2. Lineage (NCBI taxonomy): Eukaryota > Metazoa > Arthropoda > Insecta > Hymenoptera > Pteromalidae > Nasonia > Nasonia vitripennis. Next base: position 272,594 of record NW_022279662.1, read on the forward strand.
AATAATTTGCATGTCTAACGTACGTCTTAAATGAAGAAGCAGTAAATTTTATAAAACAAGATGGCCGACACTGAAAACCAGAGCAGCAGTTGAGAAAGCAATGCCGTTGTCGGGGTAATATAATCAAAAGTCTCGACTTATGATTGGATATTTAAAGTATATCATACTTCGATATGACAAATAATTTGCATGTCTAACGTATATTACGTCTTAAATGAAGAAGCAGTAAATTTTATAAAACAAGATGGCCGACACTGAAAACCAGAGCAGCAGTTGAGAAAGCAATGCCGTGGTCGGGGTAATATAATCAAAAGTCTCGACTTATGATTGGATATTTAAAGTATATCATACTTCGATATGACAAATAATTTGCATGTCTAACGTACGTCTTAAATGAAGAAGCAGTAAATTTTATAAAACAAGATGGCCGACACTGAAAACCAGAGCAGCAGTTGAGAAAGCAATGCCGTGGTCGGGGTAATATAATCAAAAGTCTCGACTTATGATTGGATATTTAAAGTATATCATACTTCGATATGACAAATAATTTGCATGTCTAACGTATATTACGTCTTAAATGAAGAAGCAGTAAATTTTATAAAACAAGATGGCCGACACTGAAAACCAGAGCAGCAGTTGAGAAAGCAATGCCGTTGTCGGGGTAATATAATCAAAAGTCTCGACTTATGATTGGATATTTAAAGTATATCATACATCGATATGACAAATAATTTGCATGTCTAACGTATATTACGTCTTAAATGAAGAAGCAGTAAATTTTATAAAACAAGATGGCCGACACTGAAAACCAGAGCAGCAGTTGAGAAAGCAATGCCGTGGTCGGGGTAATATAATCAAAAGTCTCGACTTATGATTGGATATTTAAAGTATATCATACTTCGATATGACAAATAATTTGCATGTCTAACGTATATTACGTCTTAAATGAAGAAGCAGTAAATTTTATAAAACAAGATGGCCGACACTGAAAACCAGAGCAGCAGTTGAGAAAGCAATGCCGTGGTCGGGGTAATATAATCAAAAGTCTCGACTTATGATTGGATATTTAAAGTATATCATACATCGATATGACAAATAATTTGCATGTCTAACGTATATTACGTCTTAAATGAAGAAGCAGTAAATTTTATAAAACAAGATGGCCGACACAGTAAATTTTATAAAACAAGATGGCCGACACTGAAAACCAGAGCAGCAGTTGAGAAAGCAATGCCGTGGTTGGGGTAATATAATCAAAAGTCTCGACTTATGATTGGATATTTAAAGTATATCATACTTCGATATGACAAATAATTTGCATGTCTAACGTACGTCTTAAATGAAGAAGCAGTAAATTTTATAAAACAAGATGGCCGACACTGAAAACCAGAGCAGCAGTTGAGAAAGCAATGCCGTTGTCGGGGTAATATAATCAAAAGTCTCGACTTATGATTGGATATTTAAAGTATATCATACTTCGATATGACAAATAATTTGCATGTCTAACGTATATTACGTCTTAAATGAAGAAGCAGTAAATTTTATAAAACAAGATGGCCGACACTGAAAACCAGAGCAGCAGTTGAGAAAGCAATGCCGTGGTCGGGGTAATATAATCAAAAGTCTCGACTTATGATTGGATATTTAAAGTATATCATACTTCGATATGACAAATAATTTGCATGTCTAACGTACGTCTTAAATGAAGAAGCAGTAAATTTTATAAAACAAGATGGCCGACACTGAAAACCAGAGCAGCAGTTGAGAAAGCAATGCCGTGGTCGGGGTAATATAATCAAAAGTCTCGACTTATGATTGGATATTTAAAGTATATCATACTTCGATATGACAAATAATTTGCATGTCTAACGTATATTACGTCTTAAATGAAGAAGCAGTAAATTTTATAAAACAAGATGGCCGACACTGAAAACCAGAGCAGCAGTTGAGAAAGCAATGCCGTTGTCGGGGTAATATAATCAAAAGTCTCGACTTATGATTGGATATTTAAAGTATATCATACTTCGATATGACAAATAATTTGCATGTCTAACGTATATTACGTCTTAAATGAAGAAGCAGTAAATTTTATAAAACAAGATGGCCGACACTGAAAACCAGAGCAGCAGTTGAGAAAGCAATGCCGTGTCGGGGTAATATAATCAAAAGTCTCGACTTATGATTGGATATTTAAAGTATATCATACTTCGATATGACAAATAATTTGCATGTCTAACGTACGTCTTAAATGAAGAAGCAGTAAATTTTTATAAAACAAGATGGCCGACACTGAAAACCAGAGCAGCAGTTGAGAAAGCAATGCCGTCGGTCGGTAATATAATCAAAAGTCTCGACTTATGATTGGATATTTAAAGTATATCATACTTCGATATGACAAATAATTTGCATGTCTAACGTATATTACGTCTTAAATGAAAAGCAGTAAATTTTATAAAACAAGATGGCCGACACTGAAAACCAGAGCAGCAGTTGAGAAAGCAATGCCGTGGTCGGTAATATAATCAAAAGTCTCGACTTATGATTGGATATTTAAAGTATATCATACTTCGATATGACAAATAATTTGCATGTCTAACGTATATTACGTCTTAAATGAAGAAGCAGTAAATTTTATAAAACAAGATGGCCGACACTGAAAACCAGAGCAGCAGTTGAGAAAGCAATGCCGTTGTCGGGGTAATATAATCAAAAGTCTCGAATTATGATTGGATATTTAAAGTATATCATACTTCGATATGACAAATAATTTGCATGTCTAACGTATATTACGTCTTAAATGAAGAAGCAGTAAATTTTATAAAACAAGATGGCCGACACTGAAAACCAGAGCAGCAGTTTGAGAAAGCAATGCCGTGGTCGGGGTAATATAATCAAAAGTCTCGACTTTGATTGATATTGGATATTTAAAGTATATCATACTTCGATATGACAAATAATTTGCATGTCTAACGTACGTCTTAAATGAAGAAGCAGTAAATTTTTAAAACAAGATGGCCGACACTGAAAACCAGAGCAGCAGTTGAGAAAGCAATGCCGTTGGTCGGGTAATATAATCAAAAGTCTCGCACTTATGATTGGATATTTAAAGTATTATCATACTTCGATATGACAAATAATTTGCATGTCTAACGTATATTACGTCTTAAATGAAGAAGCAGTAAATTTATAAAAACAAGATGGCAGAGACACTAAAACCAGAGCAGCAGTTGAGAAAAAGCAATGCCGTTGTCGGGGTCGTAATATAATCAAAAGTCTCGAATTATGATTGGATATTTAAAGTATATCATACATCGATATGACAAATAATTTGCATGTCTCACGTATATTACGTCTTAAATGAAGAAGCAGTAAATTTTATAAAACAAGATGGCCGACACTGAAAACCAGAGCAGCAGTTGAGAAAGCAATGCCGTGGTCGGGGTAATATAATCAAAAGTCTCGACTTATGATTGGATATTTAAAGTATATCATACTTCGATATGACAAATAATTTGCATGTCTAACGTATATTACGTAAATGAAGAAGCAGTAAATTTTATAAAACAAGATGGCCGACACTGAAAACCAGAGCAGCAGTTGAGAAAGCAATGCCGTGGTCGGGGTAATATAATCAAAAGTCTCGACTTATGATTGGATATTTAAAGTATATCATACTTCGATATGACAAATAATTTGCATGTCTAACGTACGTCTTAAATGAAGAAGCAGTAAATTTTATAAAACAAGATGGCCGACACTGAAAACCAGAGCAGCAGTTGAGAAAGCAATGCCGTGGTCGGGGTAATATAATCAAAAGTCTCGACTTATGATTGGATATTTAAAGTATATCATACTTCGATATGACAAATAATTTGCATGTCTAACGTATATTACGTCTTAAATGAAGAAGCAGTAAATTTTATAAAACAAGATGGCCGACACTGAAAACCAGAGCAGCAGTTGAGAAAGCAATGCCGTTGTCGGGGTAATATAATCAAAAGTCTCGACTTATGATTGGATATTTAAAGTATATCATACTTCGATATGACAAATAATTTGCATGTCTAACGTATATTACGTCTTAAATGAAGAAGCAGTAAATTTTATAAAACAAGATGGCCGACACTGAAAACCAGAGCAGCAGTTGAGAAAGCAATGCCGTTGGTCGGGGTAATATAATCAAAGTG